>NC_053130.1:8563175-8715675 GCF_010015445.1 Perca fluviatilis | reverse complement strand
CACAAAACCGTTTTTTCCTTGTATTTTTTGAAATATGTTAGGTCCATATGTGTTTGTGTTATGTTGTGAATGTGAAAATGAACTGCTACCTCCTTCGTCAGCTCTAGCCACTGAAAAGAAATAGGCAGAGAAATCAGGCCAATTACAAAAGCTGGTCAGTCTGACATCATATTGCCTGAGCTCATTACTATTCATTAGCTCGCCCAGTTGCGCTGGGTAAATGATTCTGACAGCCAGGCTCTCATTGGCTAGCTGTTAGCCAATCAGATTCAAACAGCTTAGCTTGTTGAATATTAATGAGAACTGACAGAAATCTGACAGAGTCTTCCTGCAGGCTTTCTATACCAAACTAGAATGGCTTGAAACAAGGTAACCAAGGCATTTTTTCCACAAAAAATGTTATGGAGAACTTCAGACATCACCACAAAGTAATAAAATATGTGTGGCAGGGCACCTTTAAGTCAGTTGCACATCCCACCACCTACATCACCATAATTTATACACTGAGAAACGATAACTGGTGAACAATGCTTCCCTGTGTGGCTGAGTGGGTGTGGCGTAAGTTTGACTTTTCAGGAGTTTTCCTGCTCGCCACCTATCAGTCCATCTTCTTCTGTCAGACGTAAATGCTCTGTTTCTCCATTTTCTTGTTTTCTCCTCCCTTCCATTCTGTCTTGTCTTTCACAGTCTGCTGAGCTTTAGACGAAGATAGTGTCTCTCGGAGGCTGACTGTGTGTGTGTGTGTTTGTGTGTGTGTGTGTGTGTGTTTATGTGTATACACAGGTACAACAGAGTGTATATCCCATGTGATGGTGACATATTATTTGTTTGTTTTTTTCCTGCTGTGTGTTTCTTCTGCTATCTTGGAAAATTGTGGATGGATACATCTGAGCGAAGAGGCCTGGTCGCTGAGGTGTGACGCTCCCTATCACCACCTTCTTTACATTATATACATCAGCCTCAAAAACTAAAATATGGATTCATATAAACGGCATCTACTGTGTAATGCTTTGAAACAAATATTTTCTATGTGGTTTGTGTGTATGCTCTACATGTGGTAATCACGTTTGTACAGCTGCACACCACAGCAGACATCTCACAGCCTTCTACTGTTAGACACAGAGCAGCATAACAGTTCATGAGTTATTTGCTTTGCACAAGAAGACCTCAACAGAAATTATTGTGAAGGAAAAATATTTTGTTTGTCCCTCTATCCACAAGAGACTGGTTAAGGATTTATTACAGACTGAACCGAATTTGGATTACAATTAGGATTAGATTTAACTTGCTAACTGTTTAGGAGGGCTGTTGTGAATGATATGTTTAGGGGAATGATTCAAGTCCCCCTCCTCTCAAAAATGTGTTTCCTTATTGTTACTTTACGTGGATATTTGACCTTCACTGTGAAGAATGATGAATGTGCAGAGTTTGACACTAAAAGGCTCCTTTCACATTCATCTGCTCAAGGAGGAAATCTAAGTTTAAGACATGTACATACAAGTATAATTTTTGATACAACTACTTCGGAAGCCAATCACAGTCCAATAATTCATTTATACAAGTGTGATGTGGGCATTTGAAACCTCCTGTGCACATTAGGGAGGAGTAGATGTCGTTTTAAGAATGTGTAATTGAGCATTTTTGTGGAAAAAACTATATCAGACAAAATTATTATTCACAGCATGTCTTAAAATATATCCGGATTTTTAAGAAAGCATTTCAGTCCATAGCTCTTCTATCTCCACAAATATAGCTTTATCTGATACCACACAAATTGAAACATCATGCAAATTCTTGTGGTCATGCTTTTAGCAACTTTCTGTAAATACAGTGTGCCTACTTACACATCCAGCAGACATAGAGCAACATGAATGCATGTCTGGGTTTTGTCCTCAAACTCTTGAGTAGATATGGTCTGTAGCTTGTTTGGATGCTTGGCTGTCTTCACCAGCCTCTCGTTACCTTACCTTTGATAGTTCATGATGGGTAGGTAAAGCTTGCAGTATACAATATCTCATCTTGTTTGTTGATAATGGCTATGAGGGGATGTGCCGTTATTATGGAACCCACGTAACATCTAGGCAAGTCTCGCCCTACAAAGCAGCTCGATTGGCTCATGGACGCCTGGCCAATAGTAGTATGTGAATGCTATTGAAGGGTGGGACTTGCTTAGAAGTTGCGTGGGTTCCATAATAATGTGGGGGTGTGGGCCTGATAACAAAAGCAGTGAGCTAAAAGTGGCTAAATTGTAGGATTGGATGTTAATTCCTAGTCAATTTGACACTACAAGTGACACTTGAAATTACACAGTCATTTGATTTAATCGTAATGCTAAAGATGCTTTATGCAGAATTACCTGCTTTCAATCAAATGGTTTAAGAACACGTTTGATATTGTTTAATAGAAAAAAAATATTAGTTCAGCAGATACTCAAGGTTATAAAATCACTATCCATGTCAGAAATGGAAAAAGTGACATCAAGCCATTTCTAACAGTGGTGTTTGTGTTTGTGTGTCTGCCATCAGCTCTCCTGTTGTATTAGTGTGACCTGGCCTCTGGAGCTGCAGCAGCAGCGGCAGCAAGAGTAGTGGAGCGATAAAGAAACGATGTGTTGTGCGAATCTGAGTCGGGCTGCTTATGGTTTTGGGCCTGCAGGAATAACACTGACAAAAAGCTCGGCTCAGCAGTTTGTGTGTGTGTGTGTGTGTGTGTGTGTGTGTGTGTGTGTGTGTGTGTGTGTGTGTGTGTGTGTGTGTGTGTGTGTGTGTGTGTGTGTGTGTGTGTGTGTGTGTGTGTGTGTGTGTGTGTGTGTGTGTGTGTGTGCGTGTGTGTCTGCTTGTTGCCTGCTGGGTGTATGTTGGTCATATGTTTTGTAGCTGCCTGCTGAGTCTGTGTGTGTCTACTTTTAAATGTATATGTTGCATATGTGTAAATCAGAGTCCGTCCCTCAGATGGGATGGTTTAAGGCGCACTCCTGTCTTTATTAATGCCCCCAGCCCACCCCTCCCATCTCCTCCTCCCTCACAAGGTCTTATCTAAACTGTGGTGCTGGCAGACGGGACAGGCCACTAGCTGATAGCGATTGTTTATCCCACGGTGCGAAATTGCTGATCTGTCTCCTGCTTTTCCCTGACAGCTAGATGTTCATCTCTCTCTCTCTCTCTCTCTCTCTCTCTCTCTCTCTCTCTCTCTCTCTCTCTCTCTCTCTCTCTCTCTCTCTCTCTCTCTCCGCCCCACAGATACAGATATTGGCACCTATCAGTACCACGATAAAGGAGAGCCAGGTAAATAGTGTTTATATTGGAGGTCTGTTTGTGTTTAAGATAAGTTGCATTTGTCTTGTTTTTGGAATGTATGTGATTTCCTTATATATGAAGAAGGGCTTTTTGCCACCTCCCATGCTCCCATAAGCCGTAAACACACACAGAGACACAAATTATTGTTCAGGAGTATTTCAGTGTCTTACACCTGTTAGCCACAGATACACTTGTCCACACAGAGGTTATTAGTATGTAGGATTTGCACCCTAAAGCCTTATATACACATGCACATGCACATGCCACACACACACACACACACACACACACAGGTTATTAGGCCTCCATGGTTCTATCTCTTACACTCCCTGTATTCCTGTTGACCTGGGGTCTTGCCACACAGCGATAGGGAAACTAAACTGTTGACTTTCTCCTAGATCACATAGCAAGAGGCCCCATGTAGTCCAGCCTCATATTGCCTCAGGCCTGGAGGCTTCCGCTACCATCAGAAAGTGCTCAAATCGCTCCCCCACGGTCCTAGCAGTGTAGGGACGAGCTATCTCTTCCTTCACGTTTCACTTTTTATGTTGGTATTCATTTTTTAAAGGAAAATTATGCATCTTGTAAGCATTTTGAAATTTACACTGAGTGGCCCGAGGAGGATTGCTACATCTTCATCTATGTGCCACACCTTAAAAATTAGATTTGTACGAATGTCAACCACCAAAACATGCCCAAGGTCGCGCTCCACAATTACAGTTAAAATGTTTACATTTTACAAATGTCAATGTATAGTATACACTACCAGTGTGCACTGTTCACTATGAAGAGTGCAGCCCATGTCCCAGACTAGTATGGTTAAACTTAAACATGCTATGAGAACTAACCTTTTGCACCACCAGAGGAAGAACTATATTTAATTGATAAGGTGTTTGTAACAAACCCTTGTTTTACATAACATTTATTTAAACCTGCATGTATTATTTTTTTCTTCTTTTGGCAACAAGCTCTGAACACAACATTGGTATATTATCACTTTAATAGGTTAGTATGATACTATATGATGGTGATGAACATGTTACCAAACAGTTGCTTGTTTACACATATAAAGATACCGAGGAACATTATCATTTATTTGGAGTTATGCTTGTGTCCACCTGATGAAAGTCCAAGCTTAGAGTAAGTGCAGAGCTTTCTTGATCGAAGCTGAGTTATATCATTCATTTCTGTGGGAGTTCACTTTGTGGCATAATGCATTTACCAAAGTGCATAAATCCTCTCTTGCCTTTCTTTCTCGCTTCTTAAAAACACAGTAAATATCTTTATTTTCTTTTTAGTTTCTTTCTTTCCATCTTCAAGTTTCCCTTTTGTTACTGTGCCTGTCTCAGATGCTTCCGCCTCTCTTTGGATTTATGGATTTCCTCCTCTTTGTCTCAGTTTTCTCTCTCACCATATGTATTTTAGTTTTTTCTTATTTTGTGTACAGTATGTCTCTTCCTCTCTCCCTCTCATCATGGGGTTCTCTCCCTTCTCTCTCATCTGAAGCTGCCTTCTCTTTCATTCCAATCTTCAGTGGAGAGACAATGCTCTCGCTCCAAATCCTTTCATTTGGAGGATTACTAAAGTGTGGCTTGATATCAGAGTGGAGGGAGGAGAGGGGGAGGAGAAGGATGGGAGAGACAGAGCAGGGGAGAATCACCATCCAAAAGTATCACAACATTTTCACACAGTGGTGCATTGATAGTTCAGGTCATGATATGATTGCATATACAGTAGATTAGATTCAAATTTGTTCATTTGATATTTTAAATGGACACTTTGAACATCTTAATCTTAAACTAATCAACAAAAACGTGTGCGTGCATGTGTGTGTGCGTGCGCACTCAGACAGAAATATTGTTTCAAAACAATATACTGCCTCAATATTTTAGGTTCTTATTACGCAAAAGTCCCTACAGTTTATATAGCATTTAAAGCCCCTGAAAATGTCTCTATAACATTAAATATTTAATTTTCTAAGTAACAAGCAAGTAAACAAATCGGTAGGTATTCTTTATTAAGAGTTTAATGCTCCAAAAATAGCTTATCTGCTTTATCAGAACAGTGTGAGTATGGTTGGATCAATCCCTCATAGTAAGAAGCTGGTTAAGAATTATTTACTTTGTCTGTACATACACTCAGTTGTCAGTTTATTAGGTACACCTGGCTAAAACTAATGTCTAATATAACAGTCTTGCCATACATTCTACCTTTGTGAAGGTTATAATGTATTGTTTTGTTGAAACCGTGTTAGAGAGGTGTAGATTCAACTGTTTTGGAGGCTGCAGTTTATGGTGTATTGCAGTATATTGACAGGTGTCTATTATTTTGCCCACCTCATTTATATCAATAAGTAACACCTCTCTATGACAGTTCAACAGCACTACAGTTGAATAAACCCTTCTCTCAAAACGGTTCTGTGTATGTCAGTGAGACTACATTGATTGGATGATGGATTGGTGTTGTCGCTCTGGATATCCACATCATTGAAATGGCTATAAAGTTAAGTGTATTGCTCTCTCTGAACATTTGCTTGTGATGTGTGTTTTATTCTCTGTGAAAGTTCCACATCTCCCCACTAGAGGTAGACCCAGGCTCATTGGAGCAGCTCCGAGGGTCCCCTGCAGCCAACCCCTCCACCCCCACACCCTCCCCCCAGCCCCTACCACCCAGCCCCAGAGCAGGTGCCCATGTCTGGGCCTGTCTGGCCCCTCACCCCCTTATCTGATTAATACTACTAATCCAGGAGGTGTTCCTGCCTGCCAGAGAGGCCGGCCACCAGACGGGCCACTTTCTTGCTCACAGTGACCGGGCCATGAGGCACGGTGATGGGTTACACTTTGCCAACAAGGTCTCTTGGAGCTAAAGGGGGATGTTGGAGCTCCATCTTTGTTTTCTGTTCCTCATTATCTACATCACATAGACATACTCATTTATTGTGTACACCATGTTGTTTTCATATACTGAAAAAGTTCCAAATTTAACCCTTCAACTGGCCTTTTTATAATTTTTTCCAGGCAATCCCCTGGAGCATCACTACTATAACGAGAAACTCCATTTCAGTGAAGGTAAGTTCCCAACAGAGGAACTCAAAGAGTGATTGAAACATTTTTATTTTTCATATCCATCCACCTTCATATCCACCATCTTACCAGTGGATGACCATCTTCCAGAAATCACGGTCCGAGTCAGTCAACTGTTCTACTTCCTCTATTCTCTTCCTCCCTCTCTTCCCCTCACTCTCTCTCTGCTTTTCACCCAGTAGTGGAATACAAACACCCTTATCAGGAGACGAACACTCATCCCCCTGCCTTCCCCTCCCTCCTCTCTCCCCTTAACCCCCCCACCATCCACACCCTCATTTGCATGCATCTGTTTACCTCTTCTTCCCACTCATGTTTAATAGAGAATCCCACTCCTTAATGGTCCGTTTTAGTTAAGATGAAAAGGGAGAGCGTAAAATAAACACATAGGGTAGATTGCTCCATATTGAAAACCGCAGTTCTTCCTTTCCTTTTTTTCTCTCACTGAACTTCATGTATGTGCGTGGGCAGAAGCAGATGCACAAATTTAATTAGCTGTATTTTTTCTTCTTTTCGTCCCTCCCTCTGTTTAACCACTAGAGATGGAGGGGAAAAGGGAGTGCTGGGGAATTAAAATGAAGGGGCCTTCGTGTGGTACATGTTGAGATATGTGCTGTTAACTGTAAGGTTGCATTTGGGAGATAACTCAACTCAAGAGCGAGCGCCAAAAGTCCTCACGATTAAATATTTGCTTCTCCTAGAGGACCAGTTTGTGTGTTTTTTGAAGGGACATTTTGCTTTCAGTGGAAGATTTTCACTCCTTTTAGTGCAGCTACATCAATCTGTAAGCAGCAGATTTCAGACTTTTGCTGCTTTGGGGATATGGTAGTCAAGAATATAAAACTTGTAACAACATCAATGGGGTTTCTATATAGTGAGTAATGGTTTTACATTGATTTTTAGACGAAGGTAAATAAGTGACATAGCTACTGATACTAAGAGTAACCAATGCTGATGTCTGACTTTCAAAAACTCACCACTGATCTGATCACCACTGCCATATACTTAATAGATTAGATATGTTAAGTTTATTAAATTTATTTAATTTTGTTTGATTCACATTGTTGATAAACTAATTGATTAATCACAGTCTCTCCCTGAAGTAAAAATAGAGCTAAAGTTCATGAGTGCGACCATTACCCAGTATGCATCCAAGAACAGATTCAGCATTGCATTGTGGGACGCCTGCTTCATGTACCTGCATCGCTTTATTCGACCTGACCGTCTTGTCACCACCCTTTATTCCTTATGTCATCCCTTTTCATGCGTAGATCTCAACCCAGATATAAAGTTCAACCCTTTTACCCTTTCCGGTTTTTGGTGCCACATTCTTCTGAATTCCCATGAGGGCCTTTTGAGAAAAAAATATATTTCTCCTATGTCAGTGTTTTAAAAGTTCAAGTCACATGATCTATAGATTCTTCTTGTGTTTTTCCTCTGTAGCTCGAGGCTATTCGTGGACCCCCAGGAACCGCCGACCAGAGAAGCTACGTGATTCGCTGAAGGAGTTGGAGGTACCCGCCTCCTCTGTTAAACCCTCCACCATCTCCGCTCCCAGCCTCCCCCGTCTTCTTCCTCCCTCTGGGGATTTTCAGAGTTTTCCCTTTCCGAAACGGCCGATTGATTAACAAATAGGGGCATTCTCTCTCTTTTCTCCCTCTTCCCTTCACTCTCCCTGTCGTTCACGTTTGTTCTCCTCTCTCCCTCTCCTCTCTCATCACCTCTCTTTCGGCCGAGCTCTGTCATCGAGGGGGATATTTGAGGGGATCAGGGGTCTGCAGGCTGGCCCCTCATCTCTTCTATTTTTCCCTCCTTCTCTTCCTCCTCCTTCCCTTCCTCTCCCCTCATTCATCCCCCTCTTCCTCCGCCTCTTCCCCCCCTTGTCCTCTCTGTACTTGTGGCAGTACAGACCTAGCTTTGTTTGTTGGAACCTGTCTGTGGCTGTTACAGACATGCACACTCCCCACCAATCCACCTCCCTCCTCTCACCCGTAACCATTGTCTGAAACTAGAAACACCCCAGCTCACCTCCACACCCCACCTCCTCCTCCTTTTCCGTCCCTCTCTCCTCCCATCCAATCACCCCAGCTGGTTTTGGAATGTGGCAGGAATGACTGACCTTACACACACACACACACACACACACACACACACACACACACACACACACACACACACACACACACACACACACACTCACTCATATGTACACAAGCAGTCCTTACCTGCATCCAATTCCAACTCTCTCCCACCCCTCCATGAGCAGGAACTGCTGCAGTGGTCTGGTACTGTGTTCCACCAAGATAATTAATGCAAGTATGAGCAGCATTGGCATTACAATCTGGTTTATTTCCTAACATGAAATACATACATCTACTTGTCTAAACCCAATCATGTGTTGCCCTCAGCATCAGGTTTGTGTTACTGTGGTTACTTGGTGCATTGGTGCTTGGACCCCAGTTCACCTCTGTTTGTCTCTCTGTCTTTTTCTGTGTTTATCTGTCATGCTCATTCAGGAATTGTTGCAGACCAACACCTGCGTTCACAGCAGATGGAGGAACAAACATTGCTGCCAGGTACACACCCTCCTCAGCCCAGCACCTACTACACACACACTCACACACCTCTTCACCTTCAGAAAGTTGCACATCTGAACGAACCTCCCATGGTCTGCCCAGACCAGGCCTCAGATAAAGAGCTTCACTGGACATATGTCTCTTTCTTTCCAGGTTTAAACTTAGCTACTTTTACAACTGAATTTTTGTCATCTGTAATCTTGTGTGTGTGTGTGTGTGTGTGTGTGTGTGTGTGTGTGTGTGTGTGTGTGTGTGTGTGTGTGTGTGTGTGTGTGTGTGTGTGTGTGTGTGTGTGTGTGTGTGTGTGTGTGTGTGTGTGTGTTACCTTGCAGGTGTTGCTGAGCAGTGGAGTACTGGTGACCCTGACTCTAAATGGACCTCAGCTAAAACAAGTGTATGTAGACTGCACATTAGTGGGCCGATTACCAGCAAACACCGTGGCTGATGGTTAGTTACACACACACGCACACACACGCGCGCACACACACACACTGTCTGTCTGTCTGTCTGTCAGAAGGATTATTTTTCACTTTCGTTAACATTGCAAGACAGGGCTATCAGCATGTTGTTTAAACTCTCTAAGCAATAAAATACAATGCACTTTCTTTGTAGCGTCCATGTTGTTTCTACATTACGACTTAAAAGCTCATGAACACCAAAGTCGGAAGAACGACTTCCCAACTTGGGAAATAGAACCAATCCGAGTGCTATTCTAGTTCCTCTATAAATCAGTCAGGCTTCAGGAAGCTTGGAACTTGTTTTTTAGTCTTCGGTAAACAATATATACTATATGTGTTCATTTAAAAAAAATGTTTTTTTTACTCCAGCATTGGTATCCAGTGCATTAAAGCGTTTACACATTTTTTACTGTGATTTGGGTTACTTTGGTGCTGCTGATGCTAATTAGAGCTGTTGCATAACCATCACGCCTGTTATGGCAGGAAAGCATGCTGTCTCCCGTATTGTTGCGATGTTTGCACTCACTGAATTAAACTATGGTTTGTGTATGACTTAAATATTCCAGTGGTTCACCATGGTATAAGCAGATTTAAGGACACAAACATTGTTTCCACCACATGAATGGGCTACCTATCTCTGCCCACAGCCAAACGCACGCACGCACACAGAAAAACAAACGGAGACATTTGCATTCAAATGTTCAGTATTTTTTAAAACCACAAAACCATTAACTGCACTTTCTCTCACACTGCCCGCACCGATTGTGCGTTTACACCTGCTCCCCACGAACAAACACCACTCTCCTCGCCACTTTGTCACACAAACACTCTCTCACACGCGCCGACTCGCACATAACTGGTGCCACAGGTGAGCGAGGCAACTCTGCCAGCTAATTGCGGGCAAATCCTTTTGTGCTGTGTGTGTCCAGGGGCCTTCCCTTAAGAGCATCCATCAGTGTTTTTCCCTCCATTGCGCGTTCCTCCAGGGAGCACCATCCCCCTCAAACTGCTCTCCCTCGCTCTGCAGACCTGGCAGGAGAGAATAAGGGACCGTGGACACCGGCCCAAATCTGCTAATTATTTCTTTCTTTCTGTATCAATTATTTGTTCATAACACCGCCCTCCCTGCTTCCGTTCGGGGTCTCCAGACACCTGATAAAGCTCCCGTAGTGCACACACACACACACACACACACACACACACACACAAACTCTCTCTCTCACAAACACATACACTGGCATACACACACTCGTTCTCACATGCATATGTGTAATTACAGACTTTTTTTTTATATAGACCAACAAGCACTTACTGTATGTCCGCTCACATTTACAGGCACACAAAGACTTGAACACACACACACACACACGCCCACGTAGACAATGGCACATACTGAGACACACACAGACACACACAGGTACACGTACACCCACTCACCTCCCGCTGCGCCCCATTCAAAGCCTCAGAGGCACTAATTATTAGAGTAATGGTTGTGAGAGGGTGGGTTCCGGGGATTGTGTGTGTGTGTGTGTGTGTGTTTGTGTGTGTGTGTGTGTGTGTGGAGGAGGGGGTAGTAGGTTAGAGGCTGTTCTCACATCTGTCACTTGTTAAATTAGCCTTAGACAATTAGAGTAGAGAGCCAGACCAGATCACACCGTCAAACACATTCACAACGTACAATTACTGAAACAGTTTACAATAACAATTGACCTGTGTGTGTGTGTGTGTTTGTGTGTGTGAGAGAGAGAAACTTAAAAAAAAATTAAATGAATTATCATTTCAGAAATCATCATATTCAAGTAGCTGAAACAATTATTAAAATAGTTGATGTTTAATTTTCTTTAAATCCACTATTTTTTTCAGCTCAAATCTTAAAATGTAAGTCACTGTATAATTACAAAGAATTCATTTACATTTTCGGAACAGGATTTGACAACTTTCTAAAGCAAAAAGGTTACAGTATCTGAATGCTGAAGGAAATCCTCTTTCTGATTTGCAGGGATTGAGCTGAATGTGCGGCCTGCTGCGTATTTGTCTCCTGAAACAACAAACGGCAGCCAGATCTGTTTTTGTTTCACGATGCGACAAAGCTGGCTTACCATCCTCTCTTAAACTTTGTATGCTCAATGCCGGTTACCTTTCTGTTTCTACCATGAGCTCTGATTGCATCATACAGAGCAGTAGATTACATATATTTTACACCATCAAAGTATTACCAGCTTCCTTTGGCTGATGGCTAGGCCAAGCTGTGCATATGCTCCACGATTAAGCATCCTTAAGTGATTTTTCATAGCTGGTTTCATTTACCCATGTTTAAATGTGCTTTGGTTAAGCCCATTGGCCTCTTATGTCAACATGCTGCTGAGGAGATGGCATTAAATGGATTTAGGGGACTGTGTGTGTGTCTGTGTGTGTGTGTGTCTGTGTGTGTGCGTGCGTGCGGAAGAGACTGTGTGCTTGCTTTAACATGTGGTAGGTTTGTTTTATGCTTGTGGATGTAAATGTGTGTGTTGGTGTGTGTAACTGAGAATGCATAAAGAATGGTTGCAGGCTTACATGTATGAATGTATATGTAGCTATTTTGAGGGTAAGTATGAATGTGTACATGTATACGTGTGTGTGTGTGTGTGTGTGTGTGTGTGTGTGTGTGTGTGTGTGTGTGTGTGTGTGTGTGTGTGTGTGTGTGTGTGTGTGTGTGTGTGTGTGTGTGTGTGTGTGTGTCTGGGTGGTGTATCGGGGTGGGTCATGAAGGACTGGCCCTTAATGCCAAATCAGCCACCTGGTCCCAGATTGGGCCACAGCCTGGTTTCCTATTCCCTCCTTCATTTGGGAATGAATGGGATTAAACCTAATCCCGTTTATAGACACCCATAGAGATCAATACTAAACTGCATTTAACTTGATTTGTCTGTAATCTATTACAAAGACGCTTACTATTGCATTAAACGTTGTTTCGGAAAGCCAAGGCATCGTTAATGGCTGTATTTTGTAATGGTTTAAGCCTTGAACCAGTTTTCATTACAAATGCTTCATAATCCAACATAAGGACAGACTCAATTGACCTGATTTAAGATGCTAGTTTTTCTGAATTATTAAGCAATCTTTCACTTCTCTCGTAAATATTTGCATATTAATTTAAAATGTTCACACAACAGAATGATTTGAAGTGTAATCATACCAATACCAACACATTTATAAATATAAATAAATACACACATGCCATGGTCGGTTAGAGTTCTAAATCTCAGGGTGCAGCCTTACTCGTTCAACTCAAAGCAGGATATATGAGAGACGTGTAACAACACCCCTCCTTTTCCATTTAATTGGTTTCATAAACAGATTAATTTGAAGGAGAGGGTGTCTTAATTGCTAATCAGCGTTTCCATGCAGCTCCTGAAGAGTTGAACAGGATCAAGTGTGTTCTTCTTCCACAAAAAAAGCCTTTAAAGCCTGCAGTACACTGACAGGGAAAGAGAGAAGGGAACAGGGAAGGAAAGAGATACAAAAAACACAGGAGGCTGGGGAAAGGAGAAGAGAGGATGCTGGAAAATAGAAGTAAGGGAGAGGAGAGGGAAAGAAGAGATGAGGATAAAGAGGGGATGGGAGGCAGAGGGAGAAAGACTGATATTTCTGTCCTCCCACTCAAAACTCAACTTTAATGATAAAATGGTACTGCAGTATAATACAGTGAAAGCAGAAGAGAACATTAAGAAAACATTGTCAGAGTCAAAGTTTGATTATTGAGTGCAGAAATGTCTTAGAAAATAGTTTGTTGATCTTGCAGGCATCAGAAGAGCATCATATAGATTCACAAACTGACACAAAATACAGTCTACAGGACTTAATGTAGCCAAGTGCAACACTAGCTGACTAACTAGAAAAATTTTCTTTAGTTCATCAATGTGTTTCCGCACAGGGACTTTATCAGGGTGACTTACAGAATGTGTAAAATAAAAACACAGCCTACGCAGTATATACTCTACAGGAAGGCTGAATCTTTATCAGTTATCCAATGAAAGCTATAGACATATAATAAATGCTGCACCTCCATCACAAAAACTTCTAAATCAAATTATACAACCAAATCCCAGTAACCTACTACCTTCACAAAAATGAGGACAGTTTTAAAACTGCCAAAAAAATATATGAAATACAAATAAATAAAATCTCTAATGCTAAAATCTTCGTTCATTCCCTTTGGATGTTTATGAGATTATAAATCCAGAAAGTTTTCTAAGGAAGTTAATGTAACTCCCTCTGGGCCCCGAATTGGCTTTATCAATATAACTAAAAGAGAAATCCATCAGTAAATGTTTGCCCTGCTATTTCTTCTCTTCTGATGGAGCTCCTGTGTTTAAGTCACATTTTGCCATGTATCCTAATTCCTATTTTCACGAATCCTAATTCAAGGCATTGTATTTTACATATAAAGACAGATGGAAACCAAACTGTGTAGTAATTAGTGTTTGTGTTGATATATTTTGTCACGATTATGGCTGTGTAAGGAGATAGTGAAATCTTTAAGTGTAACCGCAACAATATTTTTTGTATGTTTTGAATCCTGACATTCAGTGAAATTTGTGGTGGTGTCATTCCCAGCGGTGCTGAGCGATAGGCTGATTCTGCTGTCCTTCCTGGAGCAGAGCCAAGTGGCTGCAGTCTACCTCAACCAAAAGAACCAGGACTCCCCAGAGACTGGCAGGCGAACAGACAAACTCTCACCGTCTGAAATCAAGGTACAGTGGAACGCATTGATAGAGTATCCATGGGCATGTGTGTATTTAGGTTGTTGTTTGTAAGAAAGCAACAGAGTTGAAAAGAGAAAGTAGAGAACAAGAAAAAAGGTGTTGACATGTTGTCCCATATCACTGTCCAACTCACTTCTTCATCCTACCTGATGGCCAACATTTCCAAAATGTTTCTCTTGTATCTATTGCACATTTAATCAGGTACTCTTTCTGACTGAGATTGAGTGAAACTTGAAAACCAAAAAACACCTATAAATGGTAGAATATGGTTACTTTCAATACAAATATCCATAAAATCCCAAATGTACTAAACCTTTGAACCCAGTCTGTTTGAATCAAGTGAGACTTACTGGGTCTTTGCTACATTATTAACCTTTTTCAAATGACAGCCAGTTAAACTACCAACTCTGGGTTGGAAAGTCTACTCAAAATATTGTCTGTTAAAGCGCCCATATTATGCTCATTTTCAGGTTCATAACTGTATTTTAAGATTGTACCAGAATAGGTTTACATGGTTTAATTTTCAAAAAACACCATATTTTTGTTGTACTGCACAGCTCTCTCTCACTGCTGCAGATGCTCTTTTCACCTGGTTTCTGTTTTAGCTACAGAGTGAGACCTCTTTTCTTCTTCTTCTTCTGTACTATCTTTGATTGCACTCGCACATGCTCAGTAGCTCAGATGTAGATCATGTCAGCTAGCTAACTCTAGAGACAGTAAAAGAAAGCCTGTTTCTCCAACTTTGGTCAGTTACAAGGCAGGATTAGCTGGGAGACTTCTAAATGAGGGCGCACATGTAAGTAGTTCTTTTGTAGATTATGGTGAACTTGTGTGTGTTGTAGCAGTGCTTTGCTATTGAGAACGACGTAGCATGCTAGCGTTAGCATTAGCGTTAGCATGCTAATGCTAACGGTTAGTATGCTAACGAGCTAACGGTTGTGGTTAGCCAGCTCATTTCGGACTGTGATGTCACAGTCCGAGCCGATTTTGAACAGCTCACTAGGAGACTGAAGGCAGGACACATTCAGAAACCGTATCTCACTCAAAACAGCATGGATGGATTTTTTTCAAAGTTTGTATGTGTGTGGAAGCACCAGAGACACAAAAGAACACCCCAAATCCCAGAAAAAGTGATTTTTTCATAATATGGGCACTTTAAATAAACTAGCATAACTTTTACGCACAAATGAGGACTTTAGATACTGTACGTCATTTATACACTTTGGAGCAACTACAAAAACTGAGAGAATGTTACTAGTCAGTTTGGTAGTTAAACCAGTTAGCTACCCACAATCAGAATCTATCCTAGGTACTATTTCCGTGTGGATTGATAAACATACATTACCTCCATTTGGCCTAATACAATTTGTAAATGATGAGTGTTTGTATCTTTGTGCACAAAGTCCGAGTAGTTCACCGTCATCATCATGGGAACATGGACCATTGGCTTAAATGTTCCTTGAACTCTCTTTGCTTTCCCGTTTCTGTTTATTAATCTGTCATAAAGGTGATGTATTGAGAGGTCTGATCTGGAGGTGTTTCTGTAGGTGTTAGTAACAAGTCTGATTATGTGCCGTCCCGTTCTTCCCTCCCCCGAAACAAAACGACACTGTGTCCTCCTTCCCTAGCTGGCTAACCCTGGCATTATCACATTACTGCCAGGCACTTTTGTTAAGGTGTGTGTGTGCCCGTGCATGTTGGTGTGTATAAAAGCAATCGTTCCTGCCGTGTGTCTGTCTCCAGAAGCAGAGTCCTGATAAGACACCCCCCCCCCACCACCACCACCACCACCCCATATTGTACACCCCACACCTCTCTGTCAATGCATGTGCATGCAACCTGCGACATACACACATGTGCACACGCACACCCAACTACCCATCCCCCACAAAAAACATACACATGCGCACACACACATTGCCCTGGTCCAGTGGGCTAAGCTGGAGAAGGAAGAGTGGGGGGCGTTGAGGGGGGGCTAAACTAATCCGGCCCACAGAAAGTGGTTTTTGATTATTGCTGACCAGCAAACGCCAGCAGAAAAAAAAAAAAAAACTAGAAGAGGGAAGAGATGGGTAGGGATGGAGTGGGTGGGGGTAGAGATAGTGTGTTATTAACCCAGTGATTTTCTGTTTTTTTTTCCTTCTTCTTCTTTTCCATTTCTAATCTGTCAGTGATCTCTCGTTCAGCTATTTGGGGCAACTCTTTGTTCCCTTTATCATCAGATGTACTTCCATCATTTTAATTCATCTCTGTATTTTGTGTCCAAAGCAAATCCCAACCCCACCCCACCCCTCCCCAGGGGGGCAAGAAGGGCAGACATGGACCACTGAACCTTCAGCTTGTCGATTTACTAATTTCTGCATGTTTCTGTGCCTTTAAACCATTTTTGTAGTAGAGTACGTTGTTGCTGTTACTTCTTTTACAACATGCCTTTCTGTCAGGTCCTAGCCAGTCTTGGACATGGAGGTCATGGACATGTGTGTATGGTTCTGTGTGTGTTAGCCATCGACTCTGGTAGCTGGTTCATTGTGTTAGTGAGTGTGACTGCAGATAAAGAGTGTGTGTGTGTGTGTGTGTGTGTGTGTGTGTGTGTGTGTGTGTGTGTGTGTGTGTGTGTGTGTGTGTGTGTGTGTGTGTGTGTGTGTGTGTGTGTGTGTGTGTGTGTGTGTGTGTGTGTGTGTGTGTGTGTGTGTGTGTGTGTGTGTGGAAGGAATGAGCTGTGGTGTACATGAAAGGCAGGGTCACAGTGTAAGACCTGCAATTTCACCAGCTTTAAAAGTGCTTCTGGATAGAGCACTGTTTATTTAATGGTGTGTGTGTGCGCGGCTCTGCACTTTGTGTGTCTATAAAAGTGTGTGCTCATGTACACTTTTTATGCCAGTGCCTCTACATGTATGTACATGTGTATTTGTGTGCATACATGCAAGCAGTCATGTATGTGTGTGTGTTTCTTTGTGAGTTTGTGTGCCCCCCCCCAAGCGCCACGAGAGCTCATTACTGTGCGTCTCTTTGTTGTGGCCCGTAGAGCGTGGCGGACCTTCCCAAAAATATGCACATCACTAAAACAACAAGCCCGACAGAACAAAACACACACACACACACACACACACACATTAATAATGGAAGATAAAAAACAAAACAAATCAACAAAAACATGATGGGGGAAGGACATGAGTGATATTTGGGGCTACAGATGTGGAAGTTTCAGAGCCCTCAGGTGCTAACACAGGCCAGGTGAATCCAAATGAGTAAATTGCTTCTTCATAAAATATGTTTTAACTCTGTGGGTGTGTCGACTGTTGACTGCCTTTTATGACTCTCTTCTCAATGCATACTCTGCTTGTGTGTGTGTGTGTGTGTGTGTGTGTGTGTGTGTGTGTGTGTGTGTGTGTGTGTGTGTGTGTGTGCATGTGTTTCCATGTCCAGGTGGTGTGTGTGGAGGTAAGTGGGCAGGCTCGTAAGCTCCGCAGACGTGTTGTTCTCAACCGTCTCCAGGATGTGGCGCTCTGCTGGTGGGACTTGGACGAGCACGGTGAGGTGCTGTGGCCCTGGACTCCTACAAACATGCAAAGGAACAACCTGGTCCTGCTCAGCTGCTCACCTGCTGAAGGCCTCAAGGTACACACACACACACACACGCAGGGGAAAAGATTATTAACTCTTGTGTACCCAATGAAACCATGGACCGATCCCGTATGTTGTTGACTTGTAGAATGTTTGTACCTTTTTCCCCGAAATGAAGGAATTAAAGTATTCAATCACAAGTGATTGTAAGATGGAGCATAAAATCACAAGGTGATTGTGGTGCTGTGTTAGCAGTGATGCAAATGTTGTACCGAGCTGTCATAGTGAAGAGGAAGCTGAGGCTGGGGGGGAAAACTCTCAATTTACCAGTCGATCCACAATATGTTTAAAACGGTATGAGCTCGGTCATCCAGAAGGAGCTTTGGCTAGAACCATTGCTTCTCCACATTGAAAGTCATCTGATCAGGATGCCTTTTTATGAAGGTTTTTCAGGCACTTCCAACTGGAAGGAGACCCCAGGGTGGATCCAGAGCATGCTGTAAGGGTCAGTAACCCACCTGGCCCGGGAACACCCGGGAAGATCTCCTGCCAGCTCAGGACATGGCTGCTTAGCCTGCTGCCACCATGGATTTATAAACAAACCTGGATACAGCATTTGAGGCGGAGTGCCGTTCATTCCTATGAGAGTTGTTCAGTGGCGCATGAAGCCAAAAAAGTTCTGGCTGCCACAGCAACACAGACTTGGATAAGTCACAGAAACCAGATAGATGGATGATTGTTAGAATTAACTAGGGATCACGTAATGCCTTTGTTGTGACCCTTAACCCATTACTTTCCAAACAGGCAGCAGAGCTTTTTCTTCCAGATTTTGTCATAATTCCGGCTAATTTGGGAATTTCTTGCACGTATCCAACAAAAGAAGGCAAATGAAGTGATGCACACTGTAATAATACTTTTTTTTTTGGCTTCAGAACACCATTCACCTGCTTGTTGCACTTTCTGCCATCTTTAGCAGTTGATAATATGAAGGCCACGAGGGGGGGGTACAGCGTGAAGGAGAACGCCTACACATTCACACACTCGCTCACACGCGTCTTAGACACACATTCTCATGGCCTCTGGCAAAACCCTACCCGTGACCCGGTTGTCAACGGAGGATTGTCCTCTTGCCAAAAGCAGATGAAAGACCCCAAATTACCTGAATTGGGCTTAACTTTACCCCTCATACCATGTACCTCGGTAAGCATATGCAAAATATTTCACCACACCATAGAGAGAAGGGAGAGTCTGCGAGAGGGAGGAAAGATGAGCGTTACCAATTGCATGCTAGGAAAACAAATTTACGCAGGAGGGAATGAGGGAGGAATGGGAGCTAGGGGGGCCACATGAATATTGCAATAAGCAAAGCCGATGTTCGCTGCTTTTACTGCTTCTTGTTTTTGGAACGCTCTTCACATTTATCACACTCCTTCACCTAGTTTATTCTCTCTGTCTCCTTCAACCCCCCTATCCTCCTCTCGTTCTCCTCCTCCTTCCTTCCTCCACGCTTCAAGAACATTAAAGTCTCTTCGTGGGGCTGCGGCATCGTGCTCTAATGAAAGCGTTTGTTGTCATTTTTCAGATGCGCAGTGTGAAATTAAGTGAGCAGTTTATGTAAGAGCCGTGGCGGGAATCAAACGCCGGGCACACATCGGGAGACGCCAGCTACTTCAATCACTTCAAGCTCATATATATGTTCCTTTTGTTCAGTTCGCTATCTGCCGCACTAAGCCAATTTTCTAGCCAGTCTCTCAGCATTTAAAAAAGTCTGATTTCCTTCCCTATGTGGTCTTAATTCGTATGCCCCCCCCCACCCCACCCCCCCACACACACACACACACACACACACACACACACTGATAAGTGGAGCCACAGCATGCAGGGGGGTGGAGGGTGGAAAGGAGAGAAAAACACATACATAGTTTGTTTTTATGCATCCAGTTAACATTTTTAATTATCCTTCCTTCATGCTCCCATAAAACACACACACACACACACACACACACACACACCCCATTTCCTGGAATTTAATAATCTTAATGAAAAGAAAACACCAAATGAATGTTTTCTTGTTTTCTTGCTTTTTAGTCATATTTGATTGTCTTTGTGGTTGTATATGTGTGTCTGTTTTTTTTCTTTTTTTAAACGTATGACTATCCTGTTATCTGTCACCAAACAGTTTCTCTGCTGTCTTTTAATTATTAGTTACTTTAGCACTTTGCTGTGTGGCTTTTGCATCTTGCAAAACAAGAAAAACGTAATAGATTGTCCATGAAAGACAACCTTAACTGAAGTAATTTGTACTGTATAGAAGGAATATATAACTCCACAATTGCTAGAACACTAAAATTAAGAATATATTAGAAGCTAAATTAATATAGCGACATTTGCCTCTAAAACATAAAAAGCTGCAGGCTAAATGTGCAGAAATGAAGCATGTACAGTAGAAAGCACATTTTCAGCAATGCACTGCAATCCTAATGTGGACCATGAAAGGGTCGGGTGTGGAATCCAAAGTGCAGAATTACCCCCAAGCTTCACTGCTTTGTAAAAATCCCACTGCTTCTACAGTTTTGGGTCTAGTGAATAATGTTCCCTCTGTGCTACAATTATGTTCAGTGGTACCAATTATGACAGTTAAGGTGTGAGGAATATTTTGGTTAGTAATCCCACTGTGCCTGTGCATTTTCTCACATCAGTACCTCAACCCCCCCCCCCCCCCCCACCCACAAACCACCCCCCCCCCCCCCCCCCCCCCCCCACCCCCACCCCCCCCCTTTTTCCCGCCCTTTTTTCTCTCTCTCTGCCCGTCTCTCCCTGTCTTTCTCTGCTCTGTGAGCTGGAAAATTGGCTTCAAAAGGCCACTGCTGTGAACAAGGGCCAGCCACACAGTTGGGCCCGTCCGCTTTATCTTTCATGCCACGAAGGGGAAAAAAAGGTGCAGGCGAGAGAGAGACAAGAAGAATGGAGAAGAATAGTTTTGACCAGTCACTGAAACCAATAACCAGGAGAAAGCTACTTACTAGAGGCCTCTCTCTCTGTCTCCCTCTCTCTCTCTGCTCTCTTTGCATCTTTCTCTCCATGTCTCCACCCTCTTTCTCTCTCTTTACTTACTTCGGTTCTACCTCTTTCTCATCATCTTTTGTGCATATTTCTGTCTGTCTGTATCCCTCTCTTTCTGTTTCTTTTGCACATCCTTTCACTCACTTGCTCACTCCCTCTCTTGCCCTTATTCATCATTTTCTATTTTATGCTCTCAGAACCAGGGAATACAGAACATTAACGTGCCACAATATACTCTGGAGAGTTCACAGGCAGACAAAGCTGTGCTTTTATGAATATATTAGAATGACACATGCATACTGAATTTCAGAAGTCCTTTCTCCACACTTCTTTTAAAGACTTGCTGTTGTTTTGACTTCCAAGTGTTTAACGTCGGTGGCAGAGTTTGTACATTAATCAGCTGCAGATACATCTATATGTCATCATTGGTCAGATGTTCATTTGTTATGCTTACGGTAGCATGAGTGTTTGCAGTTTAAGAGTTTGTTTTGAAAGACTCAAACCCCACAACCCTGAATGTCTTGAGTGCCATGCTCTAATCTCCTAATCAGCTGTGTGGCCTTCAAGGGACTTTTGCTTGCCTTTGCTCAGTCCACATGGAATGTAATAAGAGACACAGCGTGGCCTTAAAAATGACCCAGTCAAAATGCTGCTGTGCTGACTGTAATAAATGTTGTAACTGTAAAAGAGTGTGAGATGCAGTTTTTGCTTTGCATTTTCTGTGTGTTCTACTGTAGCACTATTGAGATCTATAGACTGCATCCTTTTTAAATATTGCACTTTAATGAACAACTCAAAAGGCACTCCGGGCACCCGGATAGCTCAGTTGGTAGAGCAGATGCCCATATATAGAGGTTTACTCCTCAACGCAGCGGGCCTGGGTTCGACTCCGACCTGTGGCCCTTTGCTGCATGTCATTCCCCCCTCTCTCTCCTCTTTCATTTCTTCAGCTGTCCTGTCATTAAAGGCCTAAAAATGCCCAAAAACATTATCTTTTAAAAAAAAAAAAAAAAGAAAAGGCACTCCAACTAGACATGCAGGTCCAAGGTACAGTCCAGGTCCAATTGAGCACAGGGCAAAAATCATCTAACTTTGAGTTTAGGTGTTGAATATTTGGTATAAATATTGAAAGGAACTTATACTAAAATGTCCTGGAAGCCAGTGTAAACAGGCTATACCTGGACTAATAAACTCGCTACATTTAGTGCTGGTCAGAGAAATGCCTTTATAAAATAATGATTAGAAGATTAAGGAGTTTCTTATAGATTAATAAAATGTCGGTCTAGCTATAAAATGTAACTGTATAATAAACTGTATCTTCAAACATGCAAGTAACATCAAGGAAATGATAAATCAATGCATCAACGTTTGAGGCCCATTACTTTCGGCACAGAGCTTTTCCAGCAAGAAAATGCCTTTTTATCGATTGCAGTGCTGGTGTGAAAAAATATCAAATATCAATTTTATACCATTTTTACTGTAAAATGGAGTACATAATCATTTGTGGTCAAGACCATGGCATGATTTAGCAGTGAATTGAACTACAGTTATAGCCTGGTAAAACCCTGAAGAACTTCCGGTTGAGATTTGCTCTGCCAAGGGCCCATTCAAGCCCATTTCCAATTTTTCCAAATCGAGGGACCAATCACAACAATTGAGGCGGGCTTTACACGATGACGATAGTGCAGCGACGGCAAGCAGCTTTTTGTTTACATTCAACATGATGGCCACCGAAGCGCGGCAACCCGTTGATGCCGCTGTAGCTGCTACGTCACTGGATCGTTGGTCTGATTGGTTGAAGGACTATCCAATTGCGCCCAGAGGTGTTTGATCGGCGTCCGTTGGTGACGCCCCTTTGGAAATGAGCTGTGAATTACGCTTGCCCAGACCCACTCTCAGTTACAACTGAGAAGGGTCTGGTGTCAACCAGGCTACTACAGTTGTAGACATGGGTCTGAGAAATCACACATTGGTTGAATGTGTGTTTATTCTCCATCATCATACATATTTTTTGTGTATGCAGTATCTGTGAAAATATAAAAACAAGTTGGTCTTGAACTCTCTGAAATATTGGTTGTTGCAGGTTGATCGAGGCCATGCAGTATTTGCTCTTCGCCTCTGAGCTGTAGCTGACACTTTCCCTCTTCTCGTTTCTTTGGAGGGTCACCTATCAGGGGAGGCAGAGCTGAATCAGCTGCTCCTCATCCCCAGTGGTGCCACGGTGGCATGCTGGCACAGCGAGCACTAGCAAGCCGGGCACAGGATGAAAAGCTGAGAGGATGAGATGTGGTTGGGGGGGGGGTCAGGGTTTGTGGAGTGGAAGTAGGTCTTGTGATTCCTGTGACAGCATTCTGTGGGATGGACTTGATGGACCCTTGCCTGCTATGCGTTTGTTTGCAAGTTTTTTTTAATGCATGTGTCACTTTGTCCCTGCAGAAATGTAGCTACCCAGAGAACCGCACCCTCCTAAGGATACCCAACCCCTAAACACATGAATTGAGCCCCTCTTGCCGGCTGCCTCAAATAAACACACACTCATACACATACACACACACACACACACACACAGCACCCACCTCCTGGGGAGCAGCAGGAGGTAGCTCTGGGGGATTATGGAGAAGAGAAAAAGCTTTCAGGAGGACAGTCATCTGCTTCTCTCCTGCTGTAGACCACGGGCAGGCAATAAACTCCCTTCCTCCCTCTAAGTCCCTTTTTTGGCAATGCCTGCCAAAAAAACTGGGCCGGGCAGCTTTGCAAAAGGAAAGGAAAGGCAGGCAGGCAGCCGATCCTTCTTTCTGTCTACACGGCGAAAGGAAATGGGCTCATTTAGCCAAAGCTGCCACGGTCAATGCAGGGCCCTGATAGAGGCTTTGGTTAGGTGAAATCCCTCCTACAAAGCTCTGTTAGTGACTGTGGAACTGTTGGGCTGCTGTTTAGCACAGGCTGATGTCTCCTGTCATCCACCTACTGTTCCTGGTTCCTTGTGGGTGTTTTATCGACAGTACCACCCGTGACACGGCCTTTCTCCATCAGTGTCAATGCTTACTTGCTTAGCGGGGCCATTGTGCCCATTCCCACCAACTGGTTGTGATCCAGTAGCGGGTAATCTGAATTCCGTATTCGACCATTGGTCTAATAATTCCAAGCTTTCTTTATGTATCATTCTGTTTATTTTGAAACAGGCTTGTTTCTTGTCAGTCACTATGTCTAGTTTTGAGCTCTTGGCTCCTCATGCAGGTAAACAGAGGAGGTTGTTTATCACTGGGTGCCAAGCCATGGCATGCTCGGGCAAAAGATGTTATTGACCTTGAGTTAAAATGGAGCTCTTATCATTGGCTGTCTTGATTGACAGCCTGGTGTTTATGAGCAAAGTGGAAGGCTCTATTTCTTCCATCTCCGGGGGGGGTTTGGGGCTGCTGCCATGGTATGACTCATTTCGCCGTCTCTCACGTGTTCTCTCTCTTCTTCCTTATCCTTCTTTTTATTCAAAAACAGCTTTGTTTGTCAGCAGTACTGGCACAAGTCAGCATCTTCCAATTCTGAAATAGAAGAACGTGTTAAAACAACAAAATTAGGAAATGAACTTCCGTTTGTGTTGCTTATACGATGTTTAAGGACTGTTCGTTTTTTATTTAAGGGGCTCCCGGAGGAGTTTTGGGATCTTTAGTCAAAATAGACTTGACCCTCCCTTCGCCAGCAATTCATTTTTCTTTGACCCTCCAAAATGATTGGGAAAAGAGTCATGACCCTCCCCAACAATTTATTGATGCCTTCTGTACACCACCGAAAAGAGACAAAAATATTTAATTTAATGAGTAAATAAGGTAGTGTCTCCAAACTTAACTCCATTATAACTTGTCTCCTGCTCGTTGTATTACAGTGCTTACTTTTAAAAAATAAGTTTGAAGACCCTACCTTATTTAATCATTAAATGAATAAATATTGTTGTGTCTGTGTTGCAGTTTGTAGACGGTCCCTAAGCACTCGTCTTACTGCCGTCTCACCGCCTGGTGCTCGTAGAGACCAATGTTATTTCTCCACGTTGGAGGACGGCTCGTTTTGATGAAAATGAGTTTGTAGCTCTTTGTTAACCTTACTACGGCAGGAAATATGTGTCGTTTGTGATTTAATAACATTTCGCTATAGAGTAATTGATCCCGGAAGTTCGAATCTGTGAATAGCTTTCTAACTTCACTGAAGTCCACCGGTAGCGGTAGCAGCAGAGAGTAGAAACCTTCAGGCAAGTGTTATTTAAATAAACTCCAGGTGTACTCAAAAACAGGAACAGAGTACAGGACCTATTTGTACTACTGTAGAAGTTTGGTAATATTCTGGGCATTATTAGTGGGGTAATTTACAAGATACACCTTTGGTTCCATTAGCGCCTGCACTAAGCCATTCGGCTGATAGCGTAATAGGTTTTTGTGCTTCAAGCTAGTGGTCCGTATTTTTGTCCTCAGTTCGTTTTGATCCATTTTGTGAATCTGTACCATAGACTGTTAATATTATAGGTGCAGTAGGTAAGCCTTATAAAACTTTCTGTCATATTTGTTATTTTTTACCCTATGTTCCAGTAGAACTACATGAAGCAGGTAATTTAAAAAACAATCCGGCTCCTCTGGCACCACTTACAGCCTGTAGTGCGATTTGCAAAAATCCACAGCTCCCTGTTCACTGTTCAACTGAGAAGTTGTTAATGTTCAAATGTTTTGGCTAAGTCCTGGGTCTTCCCAATCCTACCTACAGCACCTTTTAATGGACAAAGCATCCGGTTCGGCGAAGTGCTGCAAATGTGGAAGTGCCTTAAAGGTCCCATGACATGGTGCTCTTTGGATGCTTTTATATAGGCCTTAGTGGTCCCCTAATACTGTATCGGAAGTCTCTTTCCCGAAATTCAGCCTTCGTGCAGAATTACAGCCACTAGAGCCAGTCCCACAATGAGCTTTCCTTAGGATGTGCCATTTCTGTGTCTGTAGCTATTGAGGAGGAGAGAGGGGGCAAGGTGGAGAGTGGGGGTGTGGCCTTGACCAACTGCCACTTTGCTCGTTTGAAAGCCATGATGTCTCTCTCTCTCTCATGGGTGCGCCAAATTCTCTGGGCGGGAAAAGCAGAGGGAGGGGAGAAAGGGGAGGTAATCAAGAGTCCAGATCGGCCCATCTGAGCTTTCATTTTCTCAAAGGCAGAGCAGGATACCCAGGGCTTGGTCTACACCTATCGCTATTTCTAGCCACTGGGGGACCATAGGCAGGCTGGGGGAACGCATATTAATGTTAAAAAACTTCATAAAGTGAAATTTTCCAGCAGGGGGCAACACATGCGGTTGCAGAAGGAGGTCGGTTTCTGTAGAAGTCTATGAGAAAGTGACCTACTTCTCACTTGATTTATTACCTCAATAAACATTTTCATAATGAGTTTATGGTCTCAATCGCTAGTTTTAAGTCTTCTGCAATACAGAATGATGTTGATTTTTAAAATTATGGTCTCATTGATTTTTAAATCAGCAAAGGAAAATGGAAAAAATATGCACCAAACAAGCCACTTTGAAATTTTGGTGTTTTCATGAATACAAAAGTTGGGTGACCCCCCCCCTCAACAAAGAATAAAGAGACATGACCCTCCCCTATTTTCCTCCGGTGGTCCATTCCATAAATACCGAACGGTCCCTTAGTGACACTTAACTACTGAGGGGGTACTGTCTGAATCCTCCCTCTAACCACTCCAGTATCAGAAGGAAATTTGCTCACTCCTGGACCACAAACAGAAATAAAACAGAACATATAGAACAAATCCAATTCTGTCCATGTCGGACTTCATCTCAGCTTGGTAAACTTGTAGTGAAGTGGGTGGAATTGCAGGAATTTTTTTCCCAACTGTTTCATAGTTGAAAGTATACAGTACCTTAATGTTTCTCAACACAGATGCATGCTGTATAATTTAACAATGCTATAGGTCTATGTTGTGCTCACCGGTTGTAAAAAGAACTTGTTTTGTCCCATCAGTTTATTATGTCTAATGGCTTAAAATACTGAAAGTATCAGAATACTGATGTCAGCCATCAAATCAAGAGTCTTAGCAGCCTCTGAAGGGTTTTATTTAGACAGTGCTTTAAGCTCAGCTTTAAGCATACAAACATGCACATAATGATGATGCTAACATGCTGATGTGAAGCAGGTAAATTCCAAAGTATTGGATACATTTTAATTTTGATTAGATGATGGCGCTAGAGGAAAAGTCATGGGATCAGCAATGTTATTACAGTTCTTCCTAAGGAGACATGAATGTGTGAACCAAATTTCATTGCAATTCAATATTTCTCCATATAGTTTACTCAAAACCACAGATGTCACCCTTATAGTGGCATTAGAGGAAAAGTTAGGGAATCAACGATTCATCCTCTGGGGACCACGGATAGCATGGCCAAAAAGTGCCTCATAGTTGCTAATCCAAAGTAGATGTAGAATCCAAAAAGTTTTATATTAACAACTTGTACAGCCTCTCTCTTCAGCCTCCATTAAGTGGCACAGTCAGTTTGAAATGTTAAGCTCAGAAAGTGGATGTTTTTAAAACTTAACACTAAATGAGTAAATGCCTCAGAGTTTGAATGAATTGCCTGAAACATGTTTGGTGTGAATTTGTCGTAACAAACAGTTCTTGTCCTTCCGAGAAGAGAAAAGAGTTTGCACAGGATATGTTATTCTTCATTGTTGGATCAGATCAGTTATATAGGGAGGATTTTCAAGTGTGCATTTAAAGTTTATTCTGAAGACTCTCTTAAATCATTCTCTCTACATTTACTCCTTCTGAAAGGTCCTTGGCTCTCTCCAGACAGAAGGTAATCCTCTGGACTGCCGATTCAGCATGTTCCAGCCCTACCAGCTGCTAACAGTAGAGCTACCTGCAGGACCCCAAGGATTCAGAGAGGGGTCCTGGGCCGACATCTGTGTGTACGAATGCACACGAGGACGCCTGCACCGCCTGTCTGTCACCCGCATCCCGCTACCCTCCCATCCTGTCTCCTGCTCACGTCACCCTTCTGAGACCACAATGCTCTTGGGTTTAAGTGACTCCTCCTTGGTTCTCTATGACCAGCGACGGGGGGTCTCTTTACTGGCCTCCTGCCCTGTGCCACCCACCCTCCTCGCATGGCACCCTGCTGGGGCTCTGGTCGTGGTTGGGGGAGAGCAGGGGGAGCTGATGTGCTTTGATGTAGGCTTGGCACCTGTAAGCGTGGCACTGGTTGCAGAGGAGGTAGCTTCAGCTGCCACGCTAAGACTAGCTCAGCACCTGCGCTGCTGTGGAGGACTGGAGGGACTTCAGTGGGCAACAGGCCTGGAAGGAGATGTACTGATGTTGGCCTTTCATGGGGGACCACTAGCAGCATTGCGATTCAGACTAGGTGGGTGAAATAAGATACAAAGTATCTCAGAATGTTGAGCAAACAATTGCAGTTCTTCAAACTAAATTTCTATTTTACACATAAGTCTCTACACCACCATAAGCTGATGAAGAGCTTTGTGTGTGAAATGTTTGAATCTCTGTAAAAGAAACTGCATAAACTAGCCATTGATGATGCTGTCTTGATCTTAAATGCTGCCTAGAGTAACTACCCTAAAATTAATTTACATTTTACTTTACATGCAATGATTTCTAAATAGGAAATAATGTACAAACCCTTCCACACCATCATATTCCTCTCTTCTTGATGAAGGTGCCCTCCTCCCTTCAGAGGCTCTTCCTCTGTTCTGGATCTGACACTGTGTCTGAACCCCGCTGTGTAAATATGGCTGCTGAACGGGGTCGTCCTCTTCACTGCTGAGGGAAGTTAATTTGTTGACGGGCGGGAAGGTTAGCAGGAGTCACGCTCTCAGAGGTCATTCAATAATCGCCCCAGGGCAAGAGCCCCCCAGGTGCATTCTGGGATGCATTTTTCCGATAAATCGTTTACAGTGGCTGCACAGTCCCTCGGGGCCCCCAGATAAAGTTTGCCAATCAAATTTTTCCGAAGCAGCCACCTTACCCTCCAACACATGCATACACAAACTCACTCACACATACACACATTCAGCGTCTTTAATTGTGACTTTGGAAAGAAGATGTGACAGTGGCACGCAGCTCTCTGCTGAAGTTTGAAAGCAGGAGTGTGGGGGTGGAAGGAGGAAGGTAGCTGTGTGTGTGTGTGTGTGTGTGTGTGTGTGTGTGTGTGTGTGTGTGTGTGTGTGTGTGTGTGTGTGTGTGTGTGTGTGTGTGTGTGTGTGTGTGTGTGTGTGTGTGTGTGTATCCAACTGAGATGGAAAGGGGAGGGTGTCTTCCAACAATAGCTTCCCCTCCTCTGATCGTCTGCCAAGGTTTTGATGAAGAAAGTCACTGCACGTCTTCCCTCCATGATAATTCTTCCCCAACACACGTGTGTGTATTCTTCTATTTCTGTGCTTCTATGCAACACACACACTCCAACTCGTTTGTTTGTTTGCTTGTGCTCCTTCTCTGTATTGACTTGTTTCATAAGGCCCGCTACATGACAGAAGGAGTGAGTCGGGAGACGGCAAGGAAGAAAGACTTGGCCAAGCTCCAAGTTCTCTTTTTTCCATAGGAGGCAGCCCTCCCTGGTGCCCCCCCACCCCCACCCCCACGCCTGTACAGAGTTATCTCATCTGGGCACACGTTGGCCGCAGCTGGGCCTGCACCGGTACAGGCTGTGGAAGGGCAGACCAGGGAATGTGCTGCACGACATGCAAGGAAATTTGTCATTTTTGTAGGGAAGCGAAATATTGTTGATGTTTAATGTAGAATTACATAACTGGGTATACAACTAGTGAAAAAAAGAGAGTGAGAGCCCAAGCTGATATATCTTTATTTGATGTTTATTTTGGTTACATACTAAAGCAGAAAAAAAATTACTTATGTTACAAGGTAACATAAAGGTGTGCTCTCCCCTCCACTGCACAAGCTGGTGCTTGATAATTTGATTAGTTAAGCACTTTTATTAAGTCTATCTAAGGCAACAATTTGAGTTTAAGCCAACTAGCGTTTAATCTCTGGTGTGGCAGCTTATATCGAGCATTTGGAATTACCAACTAGTCTCATCACACATTTTTTAGATACTTAATTTAAATACTGACTGCACAACATTAAAACAAACTGTGATTAACTGAATACATGTCCACAATATAACAGTTTTAATGGCTAATTCTTATTTAAGAAGACTTTAATGCTCTGCTGTCATTATTATGCTTTGAGTTGAACTCTTTGTAAGTAGTTTTGTCCCTAAAGTCATGTTGACGGAGCAGAGTATGAGTACTGCTGTTTGTTCGTGCTGCTGCTGGTCTTGTTGTTGTGTGTCTACTGTGATGCTGAACTGAGCTGGTCAAATAAGTTAGTGTAGACAGGTGTGGAAGAGAAGTGACTTGTCCTTGCCACCACAATGATCCATTGTCTCTGCTTAGAGTTAGCTTAGAGCAGACGTTAACGCCCAACTCAAGGACCTCTACACGCAAACACACACACACACACACACACACACACACACACACACACAAACGTATACACAGACAAACTACACTACGCTCAGCTGATGTATTAGCCACATTAGCCCACTCTTAAGGGGATTTGGGGGCTTGCTAATTGCCAGCTTGTCATTTTAATTGCTCGAACACCACCCCTCCCACACACACACACACACTCTCTCTCTCTCTCTCTCTCACACACACACAGTCATGCACGCAAACAACTTTTTCAATTAATTGAACAAGAGTCAGTGGTGACTTTGTCTGCCTGCAGCCTGGCCCATTGACAGTACTGCTGTCAGTGATCACCTTCACTCAGAACCGTGCCACCAGCTATGTCCAAATATTGTTTAGTGAATGTTTAAGATAGATTATTACATGTAGCTTGTGAAAAATGTCATATCAAGTTTGAATTTACAGAAAAGTACAGTAGTCATTTGTGTTTGGTGGTTTGTCTCTGCTCGTCCATGGCACATCCAAGTTGCACCATCGTTATCAAGTCACAATGGACCATAATCACCCTTGTCATTCAACACCTTCACTTACCGTAGTGTGCTCGATAAAGCCACAAACGCACATACACCTTTGCCCTTTTATACACAGAACGAGACACCTCTACTGCCAGGAAAGTGTACAAAACCTTGTCCTTCCATTATTTAGCATCCTAATGTACACACACACACACACACACACACACACACACACACACACACACACACACACACAAACAAAAGCATAATCAATCACCTCTGGTCAAAAGGCATAATCAGTTGTGGCATTTCTCTCATACATACTGTATGCTCAATGTTTTTCAGATGTAATTAAATACATGGTGATGAGGAGATAAACACACACACCAGGGATTAAACAGATGTATTGATTGACAAGTCAATGTCAGTTTTACCAATCTAGTGCTGCTTCAGAGTTTAGTCCGATCCATTGGACATTTACTCAGTTTAACTAAGTGCTTCAGGAATATTCTGCATGATCACACACAGCAAGGACTATTGTGCCCTTCTGTGTTCAAGACTTTGGAAAATCTGCTTTTTTTTTACAGAAGTGAGGGAAATTTAAATTGTTGTTTCAGCAGTGTTTCTGCACATTTAAACTCACATATTAGTAAATAGGAATATAATTTAACATCAGTGCAGCGTAGTCACTAAATATAAAAAAAATGATTCAACATTATACAATTAAATTAAATACGATCAAATCAAATTAAATATAGAAAATAAATGAATAACAAAATGAACTAACTTTTTTTTTGATGGCCACATGGTTTGACATGTGGATGGATTGACTTATTTGTATACACATACATCAGGTGATAGGACCAGCAGGGAGGGCTTCATATATAAATGTTATATCATTTTAGCAAAGCATAGCTTTCTAACTGTCACAGAGATGGATGAAATCCTGTTCCATTTCGATCTTTTTGATCCATTCTTTGCTTTTGCTTTATTTCATATAATAATAAACTAAAACCAAACTGCCTCCATGTGACAGGAGCTCTGACTAGAGGCCAGATGGGTCCTGGGGAGCTGCTGCACCAGCGGCTGCGATGTGGCCAGGTCAGAGAGGCGCTGGGCATCCTGGAGGCCATGGACTGGAGCATTATGGGGGATGAGTGCTACCGAGGCCTGAGCTCAGTCACCAACCACCTGCTTAGGCTGGAGCTGAACGCAGAGAGAGAGGGTGGGTCTCACTTTGTGTCTTTGAAAATGTTTTTGAAAAAGTTACTAATCTTTTGAGATTTCTGTCTTTCACTGCCTGACACACATCTACTAAAACCCTGCATGCATGTTATTGTTATTTATTTATTTTTCTGTTCTGTCTGTAGCCCAACTAGAAGCAGCTCTGGGTGTGTTTTATGCCCCACCTGCTCCTCTCTCTGATGTGGTGATACTGGAGTACAGGGAGCCAATCAGCAAGTGTGCCCGCCGCTTTTTTCACCACCTTCTCAGGTAACGCCATCTACCCTGTGCTGTTGCTGTGGTCCCAATTTGATCTTCTGAAGGAGACATTTGTTTTGCATCTTCAGGCCGGGTCAAAGGGCAAGGTCTATATTAGAGCTAAATATATTAGATTTAAATACATACATAAACAGTCTGTTCCTCCATCAGGCTACTGATCAGTAATTATCCGATCAATAACGGCTGCCTCTTGTCATGAAAACTCTACATACTCAAATGAACAGACTATTTTTAAGGCATTACCAGAACATTTTATTGGGTGCAGAATCAGAATAAGAAATACCGTCCAAAAAAGGTCTTTGTGGAGATGACACCCATCACAGATACAATTTTATACTGGGTATTTGCCGCTCACTATTGCTATTTAAAAAATTCTAAAAAAGAAATAGCTTTTGAATTTCATCCTGCACACTGATGCAGCTTTGAGTCATTCATAAGGCAAAGCACCTTGCATGCACCTGTTTAGACTGTTGTTTCATTTTCCCTTCTGCCATGAGAGCCTTTTGAAATGCCTGTTTGACTGAAATAGACCCTGTTGTTCCCACACACTGCTGCTTACTGCTCTCCATCCTGCAATTACCTCCCGTTTCCATCTCTCTTTCTTTCTTCTTCCCCTGTAGCAGAGCTGGAGCGTTGTTTGGCATCCCTCCTCCTCTCCTCTCTTATCACCCACCTGCATTCTTTTTCTCTCCATCAACATCAAATGAAGGAAGCCCCCCACACCTCCTCTCTCTGCTTGTGTTTGTTTGTTTCATGTTGGCTCTAGACAGGAAAAGTTGAGGTGTTTTGTACTGGGAGATACAGCTCTCTCTCTTTCTCTCTCTCTCTCTCTCCCAGCTTTTATTCTGGATAATAGGACGAGGACTAGCTCGTACTCTCAGTTCAATTATTGCCAGTTTTGTGCGCAGAGGTGTGTGTGGGTCGAGGTGTGTGTTTGTGTGCAGACCGAAGGAAGGAGGAAATATGTGGGCCTACTACTGACTTTTCCCTCAATACATTTTAATTCAAAGCATGTATTTTTAGAATGATGATTGTTTAGTTTTTTTTATAGTCAGGATGTTGTCGTGTTTTCTCTTCAACTTTCTCCTCTTTCTCCGCAGACACCAGCGCTTAGAGAAGGCCTTCCTCCTCGCCATAGATTTAGAAGCCAGAGATTTATTCATGGTGAGTGGAAAGTAAATTTCTCTCTTGAAAAAGTGTGACACAGACTTTGACAAAAAGGTTACTGGCGTTAGAGTGAAATCCACGTTGGGGTCTTTTGAAGACAGTCTGTCCAGGATTTTTGTTATCTTGAAAAATGAATAATTTAATTCAATTGAACAGCGAATATAATGAAAGGAAAATCTCTCATGGCCAAAACTTTAGCAAAAACCATCATCCATCCATCCATTTTATACTGCTTATCCGGGTCCAGGTTGCATTAATTTAATTCATTATAATATTAGGAGTTATTGTTATACTATATACTGCTGGGAAGTACAAAAAATAATATAATATAAAAAAACATATAATGAAAACTCATGATTGGCCATATTGTCTCTACTGGTTTTCATTTGGCCGGTATGATCATGAAATGTATTAAATTGCATTCTATGTAGTGTTAGAAAGGTCTTAAAAAGTCTTAAATTTACCTTGAAGCCCTGAAATGAAGAAATGAATCACAAAGTATACAAACATCTTCAACGCTCAGGCAGGTAAGGTAGGGGAAATATGGAAACTCATCTGATAGGCTGGGACACTTTTAATGGTTTTTAATCACAAAATTTGAAGAATATGCTTGCAAATGTAGCCAGCACCTCAGTACCAGAACCCATGAGGATCAGGTGATACTTAATCAAAAACTGTGTTCTACTATTAAAGAGGTTTCTTTTGGTATTTTTGACTTTATTGGAGAGCTTGACAGTAAAGATACACACAGGAAATGTTTAAAGAAAGAGAAGGGTGTAACATACAGTTTTTATAGAAGTGTACTCCAGCTTCTGTAATACTATACAACCTACTTTAATTGTTCAGTGGCTGTTGTACTTACCTTTATTTTCACATGACTTGTAACTGTGTGTGTGTGTGTGTGTGTGTGTGTGTGTGTGTGTGTGTGTGTGTGTGTGTGTGTGTGTGTGTGATGAGTGCGTGGCGTGTGTGTGTGTATGTGTGTGTGTTGCTTTCGTGTGGCATGTCAGAGAGCAGGTGTGATCTCAGTATGGGCCCCTATCTTTTCACAACCTCCATGGCCTCGGCTCGGCCTTTTCCTCTCCTCTCATCTTCCCTCTAACTCGCTCTTTCTTCCACTCCACGCTGAAATGCTCTTCTATGTGTTTGACCCTCTTTTTCATGAGGCCCCCTTTGCTCCATGCTTCACCAACACCCATATACACTATACACACACACACACACACACACACACACACACACACACACACACACACACACACACACACACACACACACACACTCTTGCTCCCTCAATCACACTGATAGCACTGGTTCCAATTACCTCCCCACTAAGTAGTGCTGCTGGGAAGCCGAATTGAAAAGGTGGAGTCGAGCCTGTGGACCTTGAAAGAGTGCAAAGGAAGGAGGGGTGCAGAGAGGCGAGGAGGGGGGTAGTGGTGTGGATGGAAAGCTATATGACAAACGAGAAAAGGGAAAAGAAGCAGGGCCTTGCTCTGTCACTTTGGAGGTGTCGAGATGAGTGAGGAGGAACAGAAGGAAACAGAGGGTGAGCAGAGAGATGGAGGTGGAATCATATCTGCAAATAATCCATAGCGTTGGGTGTGAACTGATTTTGTCTCAGCTACATCAGGACAAACTGAGCTGTCAACAAAACAGTCTGGTCCAAAACTAATTTGCAGTTACAGTGATTATTCCCATAGAGATAAACATGTATATGCATGTTCTGTCTGTACACTAGCTTGTCAAAATCCTTGGCTTTATGTTAATAATGAACTCTTCCCAAAAATTTAGTTTGTTCTCTTTTGAAAAATAATTCCGAAATATTAAAAGGAAAGAATGACATTTCAGGAACAATTGTGAAATGATTGTCCTTCATATTTTGTGTTAAGTTATTGACCATGAAAGTGAAAAGTAACAAATTAATTAATTAGAATTACTATTTTTTTTACAGATAACATTATGTTTTTAAGAACTTTTTGTTTGTTGCACAATCGGAAAATTGCCCTACTAATCATAAGCAACCGTTTTAGGCACAGTAAACTAAAGGCTGTCTCACAGGGATTTGGATCACTACATTACTTGATCTTAAAGCCTGATTGTGTGAAGTTGGTGTGATGTTATCCACAACTGGTGCATCACTGTCCAGTGGTTCTTCACATTGCATGACCAAAACTACAAAACCTCCAATTATAGAGCCAAGTCACTCGTCCATTTCAGTTCAGTTTGACAACTATGTGTCCCCCTCCTGTGGCTCTAATACTACACATGACAGCCAGCTGATGTTTTTATTTTATTTCCTGTTTTAAATCAAACCACATGTAAGTGTTAATACCGAACAGGGGACATCTTTCCAAGCTCTTCTCACACGCAAAAATATATTTTTCTATTTACTCTTATACATTTTATACAAACAAATTTAAGAGACAGAAAGCATTTGTGAACCCTTTTGCAGTGATCATTATGGCAATCCATATATATCTGACTCACCAAACACAACAGATAATTGCAAATACTTCTCATCCTAGATCTGCAACAAAGTTAATTCTCACTCACAACGAGCACTTTCTTGCCTCAGCGACCAAGAGAGCAGCAACTCATCACCTGAAAAGAGCGACAAAGAGAAATAGGACGTTGACATTTCACCCCTTGCTCTGTCCTTCACTCTAATTAGGTTGTGTTGTTGCTTTAACCTGCTGGTCAGCTGATTGAGTTGATGGTGGAGAGGTTATTGAGGGCAACCCCCACCTTCATCCAACTCTTTCTAACTTCCAAACTTGCCCACAGAACTCAATAACGCACCATCGACTTGATAAAATGCTCACATTCAAATACACACACACACACACACACACACACACACACACACACACACACACACACACACACACACACACACACACACATACTGTAGATAACACCCTCACCTCTTCATGAAATGCCCAGCATGATACACCCCCCTCTATCACCATCAGACCCCCACCCCTTCAAGCCCCATTGTCTCCAAGCTAACAATAGAGGCCCTTCAAGCCTTTAAAAAAAGAAAAGAAACCTTTTGTCAAAATGAAACACTTTAGTGTTGGGCTAAATTGAGGGGGAGGAGGAATTGGTGGTAGGGGGGTGTTTTGGCGGAGGTGGAGGTTGGGGGATGTATGTAGAGGTAGTAGCAGGGGGTTACTGAGTCGTTTGCATTTTTTTTTTCATAATTGCCGCTGTTCTGTAGCTCCCTAATTAGCCTTTGATAATGAGTTGATAATGTAACCAATTAGGTCATTCGTCAGCCTAGTCAAGCCGACGACAAGTTTTTTTTTCTCCGCCTCCTTCCCCTTTCTCTTCTTCTTCTCCTTGGCTCTTGATGTAACTTGTTAATTAAATCAAATTGTGTGATAGCCGAATCTGATGCCGGCTCTTTTCTTCCCCAGTGAGGGCTTGTACTGTTTCTTGTTAGATACGCTAGCACTAAGGCAAGCTGCGTCTGTTGGGTTCACCTCCTATCTTCCTCCCCTATCTGGCGCCGGGCTTGGCGGTGCTGGAGGAGCTGAAGGAGGAGGTAGCACACGTCTTGGCAATAAGCTCATTGTTGTCGCTTAGATGAGTAATTAGAGTTATTTAAACATTAAGTCCTTAACACCTATCTGATAGAAGTGTTAGACAAACACAAGGCTCCTGGATAACAGGTGTGTCAGAAAATGGGCTTATGTACAGGGATTATGACGGCTGTTAATTAGTGAATGTGTATTTTTATGTTTGCTTGTGCCTATGTGGACTTGTGTCCAGTCTCCTTGCCAATATTTGATTTGACTCTATGTTGTTGGCAAAGAAAAATGCCACCCTAAAACATTTCAGTACCTAAAAAAAATAAATCTTAACTACTTTGAATTTCTGGGACTAATTGTTATTGGTGTATATTTGTTATTCCTGGGGATGTGACACTTGCCTGATATATTTCCAAGGGTTGCAATGAAGCCTGAAAACTTCAAAAGTAATTGATGTCTGTCCCTCAAAATCAAAGAGCAAAGATTTCTCTCTAAAGCTGCCTTTTGTTGTTGATATTTTAATAATAGTAACAAAATTTGCAAAAGAAGCTGATTGCCCTTTTGTTATCTTATACCTCAGCAAAATCCCAGATAAACATTATTTTTGCTTGTTTCTCTCACGTGGAATTGGCTGAAGAAAAATGCTACTTAAGACTATACAAAAAATATGTTAAATACCGTATATATGCCTAAAAGATGTAACCTGTTAACATATGTAATTTAAAGGCCCTGTTTCTTTACCCCTGTTGCCCATAACTCGCTTTGCACTGACACAGAGATCAGTGGCCATTAAATATACAGTACTGCATTAACCACAAGATGTGTTTTGTTTCCATATTCGGCTGTTGCTGCTATAACAATATTCCTATAACCCTCTGCACCTCCACCTCTCTCCCCCAGTGCAACAAGTTGTTTACCATTCTCTGTAAAATGTTCAAATGCAAATACACCAATATCACAAATAATAATCACAATATAGCTCCAGGGGTGCCGTACAGGTATTACAGGTATTAAAGTATTACAGCATGAAAATTTCTAAAGGAAGAATTTTTCTTTTAAATTGACCCAACCTTCCCACAATCATCAGGTCAGACATCAAAAAGGTTAGACTCTCAGTCTCTGCAGACAGTCCATGCACCAATTATACGTTATTCTGTGCACATAGTGCCTAAAAAAAGTGCAAATCCACACTAAATGTCCTTGTTTGTACTTCCCATCGATGCTGTTTGACAGTAACCCACAGACTGCAAACATTCAGACATGATCCCGTCTATTAATGTGTCGTAAGTGCGCTGCTGTGCGCCAGTTAACCTAATCCCTCATTTATTTGGAGGTAACCCAAATATCAGTCAATATCGGGCTCTTAGTGTCCACCACCACCACCCACCCCCCCTCCCTCCCCTCTCCTCCCTAAAAATGGCCCACTAAAACGCCCCTCTTTATCAGGCGCTGCAACCCCTAAAGCTCTTATATAAATAAGATTAGTGTCGCGTTTGAGCGTCTGGGAATAAGAGGTGTAATATCTGATGGTTTTATATGCAGTATTATTGTTATCCCTTCTTAGTCAGGCTGATACTCCTCTCGCTCTCTCTCTCTTAGTTCTCAGTTTGTCTCTCTCTCCCTCTCATTTCTCGTTTGTTCATTCGTTTATTCTTTCTCTGGGTCCCTCTTTCAAGATTCAGACAGTATTATGAGGAGCTAAGCTGGAATAAAGCGCCCCGGCATCAAATGTTCATATTGTTCTGGTCTGTCTGTCATACAATCTCTCTCTTCCTGCTGCTGTCTCTCTACCATAAAAAACCCTTGTTGTGAATTTTGCCTTCTTCACGTCTTTTATGTCTTGTTCACCATCTCTCTCACTGCTCTCACACCTTTCACTGTAATGCCTCCTCTTCTCCTCGCCTATTTTAATCTTCTGCTGCTCTGTTTGTTATCAATTAGGAAGCCTCACTCATATCTAATTGAGGGGCCATGTCCTTGTTCACAGCGGCTGAATTAGCCACCTCAGTCCTGGGAGCCGATTTAGGTTCTTTTGAGGCCATTTTGTTGTCGGCCATTTTCACATTTCCTCCTAACTCCTCGCCACAGAGGGCAGGCACCACACTGTAATTACCCAATCTGTTCCCATTCATACTCTTCAATTTCAGCACCTACCTCTCTTATTCTCTTATACACCCCCTCTTTCCCTGCCTCAATCCCTCTCTGCTCCCCACCTCTTTTGGAAACCAGCAACCCCCTCTTTTTTCCCTCTGGGTGTACAAAAGCTGGGTTACAATGTGGGGGTATTAGGGCCGGGTGCAGGCTCAGCTGGGGGCTGGCTTTAGCCAGCTGAGGGTTATCCATGGCGAGCCCTGAGTCACGTCACTGATGTCCTGTGATGTCGCTGAGGCGGAAGACTTTTCTTAACACGCTGTACCCTTTGATGGGCCCTCAGGCCCTGCACTCGGCCTGAGAAAACCCTGCAACCCTGAGTAGCCCCTCGTTGGGTGCCAGGATGAGGGTGTAATTCACTTCCTTTTTCATCAGTTTCAGAGGTTGAGTGTTGCAAAAATTCTGTAGTGTTTTTTTCCTTCTTTTTCAAATGAAATATTTTTTCACAACATATAGTTTTAATTGTTTTCACTTTTACTCGTGCATTATCCACATTATGTATATTCAGTTCCTTCCAAGGCATCCTCCTCTCCCCTCAAAGCGACTGGGAGCTGACCAGCACATTTTCAATCTTTACTGCTGGTTATTGACGGGCTCCACTAGACCAACTGTGGCAACATGCTGATTGTTGTTGTTGAGGGTGTGTTTTTCATTTACTTCACAGCCATTCTGGGGATTTAAATCAGTGACCTTTCTGACACAAGAGCAAGTTTCATACCATCATGCTGCAGCTCCAGTTTGCTTCTTAGACTGAGAAATGTGTAACTGTTGCTGGTCATTGGAATGGTTTAGATCATTATTGAGTCATCATTTGAGCACATCTCCTGATTGTTTTAGGTCCTCTGATTTAGCTGTTGTTACATGTTCATATCAGGATACATTCTGTTTAAACTAAACCACTTTATCATCATTTTTAGTATGCATACTTATTTTCAGTATATTTCATTTTGTCACTTTTCCAGTGTGAACTACATACTCCAAACCTGCATCCCTCACAGTCAGATTTATTAAAACTACAGTTTATATAATTAATTTCTGTTTTTGGTATTTAAATAGATGAATTGACCTCAGCCTTGCTTGTAGGCAAGAGCACCTTAAAAACAGGAATAGCTGTCTGATGCAGTGTGGTTTTTAATGAATGGTATGGCAGCACTGAGCTTTAAATCAGCCACTCTCAGACATCATTTAGCAATATTATCTCCCTTTATGGTCCTGCCAGACTCAAACAGAGAGATACAGAGGATACATGCTGTTTCCAATATTGTCGCAGGCAGATATAGTAATGTGCTCGGCTGGATATGTTTCTCTGTAAAGAGAGAATACCAGCATTTCTGAAAGGTGAATAGTCCCTTGCCTCCTCTCCCACTTTTGAAATGTGACAGATAACATCCTCCCTAGTTCAAAAACGGAGAGACGAGGGTGTGAGGGGGAGGGGGGCGCAAGCAGGCTGATTTCAAAGTTTTTGCAGGAACCGGCATTTCATCCAACCGGTGCTCTTTCTGATGTTGGGCTTCAAACAGCAAATTTTTTTTCTGTCATTTCATCTGTTTCTTCCTTCTCCCACCAAAACACCGCCCCCACCCCTCCCAAAAAAACATTGTCATCGGAGCCTAGATTCATTTTAGATTAACGTTCACGTTTCTTTCTTTCTTGCATTTCCTTCAAAGGACCTCCATTATGTTGCCAGCGATAAGGGCGAGGTGGTGCTAGCGGATGTGGCCAAGAGGAAAGCTAATGAAATCGAGGCCCAGACCATCGCAGGCAACGGTAAGAAAATAATCATAATGTCTAACCAAAAGGATACCAAATGTGACTCGTTACTTCTCCTTACATCTGAAATGGGAGGTGGACTCCTGATAACCTCAGTAACTCACCCACTCCGACACCCTTTTCTGATATCTAACACCAGGTATTTTCTCAGGCTCTCACCCTCGTTTAAAGAAAAATTACAATAGATCATGTTTGACCGAGTAATATTCGTGTAAAATTCACACAACCTGTTGCCCTCAAAAATCACTTTATTGTGAGGATTAAAAGTAGTATTATTATTAGTATTACATGTTTGTAAAATTGAATAGAAAGTGTAAAAATCAACTTGTGGTTCCACCTTAAGGGTCCGTATGTTTTTGTTGTTTTTTTAGCCCCCAAATTCAATAAAAGGTGTTGTGATATAAAGTGTAAAGTGTTGAAAAACATAAGTATTTAAAATCAGACTAATGAAATGCATTACAACAAAGTTTTTTGGAGTAAACAGCCAGAGGAGGAAAACCAGCGAAGGCCCATTTTCTTTGTCATTACTTCAGGCTGTGCTGCTGCCCTTTGACAAACACTCCCGAAAGCACATACCAGAGGGGATCAAGCTAGCTGAGTTCCTGATTACACACACACACACACACACACACACACACACACACACACACACACACACACACACACACACACACACACACACACACACACACTCACAGAGGCTTCAAGGGCCAACGGGTAGAAGCAGAAAACATTCAAATTTGTGAGGGAACTAGATGAACATGTCTGATGAGTCCTTCATTGGTGCTTAAAACACACCAGAAGGCTGTGTGTGTGTGTATGTGTGTGTGTGTGTGTGTGTGTGTGCTCACAGACAACCAAATGAGGTGAGAGAGGTATTTAACTCCACTGTATAAGGTCAGACCCCTAAGGCTGAGTGTCTGTGTGTTTGTCAGTGAATGAAAATGAGCGTTTTGTAACTATGAGGCCTGTTTGCATGCAGTTTTTTTTTCTTTTTTTTCTAATGTGATGCATAATACGCACACTCATAAGCCTCTTAATTATGTCCTAGATGATTTACCTCCATCACCTGCGGCATGTCCTATCCTTGGACGTCGATGCAGAGAAAGAGGGAGAAAGGGACAGTAGAGGGAAACAAAACAGGGATGATGGCAGGAAAAGAGGAAAGAAAGGAGGGCAGAAGAAATGGGGAAAGAAAGATGAGGATAAAATAAAAATTGGGAAAAACAGAAGGTTTGAGAAGGAAAGAAAATTAAATAAATGAAGAAAAGAACAAATTAAATAAGAATATGAATGAATAACAAACATTAAGAAATAAGAGAAAATTAAATGATGCATGAAAATTGATCTTATGCAGCCTGTCCATTTTTGTTGTTTGTCCTGAACAGTTTACACAGCCTGCTATGAATTGATTGAACACGTGTACATTCATGAGGAGGACTCAAAGTTTCCGACGGCATTAACTAGTGTTACAACTAGCTTACTGTGTGCTGCAGCTGTAAATTAGCCTGATGTTTCTATGGTGGAACATTTCAAAAGCACTGATGCTTGCTGTATGATGATGTATGTTATTTCCACCAACGAATACAAAACCATATATAAATTAGTCATGGAAAACTGGTTTGTGTGTAATATGGAACAAACAAAATGAGTCTCCACTGTAACTTTCTGTGTTTTGGATGAAGAAATATTGTTTTAACAACTTTACTGTTTTAATTCACTCTCACCGCTCTCATACTGTTGTTTATAGCTGCTGTAAGCAGCTGTTTTCAGCTTAAAGAAAGTTCTAAAACTCTACTGTATACTACCTGCTCTGCACCAAACAGCAGACAGACACAGTTAGAGCTTAGCTAGTAACCATAGTGGAGCATTTAGCAGCTAAAGAGACAGATACTTCCCTTTGGAAGGAGTTGGTGGAGACCAAAACAGAGCTAAAAGAGAGTGAATATTGGACACAGACATTAGACTCACATGCACCCATTAGCCAATGTTACATGGTAGATGGGGTGTGTGTGTGTGTGTGTGTGTGTGTGTGTGTGTGTTGCTGTTGCTGTACAGTTGTGCTTCAACATTCAGACAAGCCGGCAGAACACATTAACGGAGCAAAAAAAGCCAGGTCATAAATAATGAGTGTCTCGCTTCAAGCAGAGGGCTCCAATGAACAGGTGTCTCGCTTTACACACACACACACACACACACACACACACACACACACACACACACACACACACACACACACACACACACACACACACACACACACAGCCCCTGGCATGGCCGTCACACACCAACAGCATCAACCCTGCATGGCTCCCAAGAACACACTACTCTATACTTCTACTTTACTATATTTTAGATATGTGTTACCTTACTACATTTATCTGACAGCTATAGTTACTTTCAGATAAAGGTCTTACATAAAAAACCGAAATGATAACCTTATGAGGATTTAACCAGTGGCTCCCACCTTTTTGACTTGTGACCCCTAAAAGGAAAAGCAGTTGTCCCTTGTCACGTTTCAGATGTCTTCGAGTTGTTAGCAGAGATTAAACATTGTGTCATCGCTCACATGCTTTTCTAACAGTTCCCACGTTGCAGCTATAGGAACCCTTTGCCCAGAGTTTCTGTTTGAACACACACAATAACTGAAATTAGTTTGTTCTGAGTCATAGTTACACACTACAGCTCAAATTCAAAAAAGCCCTCAGAAACATATGTGTTTGTGTAAATATGTGTACTGTACAGTTGGGTGTGACATGGGAGACAGGTCGTACACCGAATCCTGCATGAACCGACTATTTGTTATAATCATTCGTTAAACAGAAATTTGAAAGCAGCCTGTTTTGTTCATACAAAGCAGGTGTTACCTACAGGGAGCTCAGAGTCCCAACACATCCTGCTGTTTCCCTGTACAAACAGTGAATGACCTGCATCACATCACCTTCTTGTTGTCAAAGAAAATACACACATTTACTGCACATGCGCACACACACATGTTGCCAAACTATACATTTTACACTCTAAACTAGATGTAGAGAGATATCTTTCACCAGTATGTTAGATGGATTTGCCTGCAGCTCTGTACTACAAGGCTTCAACAGCACCGGATAGTATTTAATATGCAGAGTAATTAATGACAATAATATTGATACTTGATACTTTACTGAAAATGTTTATTCAAATTTTATACAAACAGAAGAAATATGCTTAAAAGCTAAAACATGCCTCTATGTGCTGTACAAAAGAGAACATGCGTAGAGGTGGTTTGTAGATGTTTATGTGGCTTTTTCTTTTTTTTTCTTGTATATTAACTTGTATACTGTTTGTGTTTTTTTTTTTTTTACCGTTTCGTTCCTGCCTTCCAACAAGAGGTTGGAGCGACCCAACCTTTTTTTTGAGGCACGGGTGCGCAAAAAGCGTTAATACAGTGACCCAAAACACAAAAGACATTTCCATGCATCTTCAGAGAAGCATAATACCATTTTAAATCAGAGATTTAGCAGTTCAGATATGTGGAGCTTGGAGTAGTACAGTACTCCTGCTCCTTTTGCTTTGAAAGGAGCCTGTTAAGGTGGTTCAGGTATCCATTCAGGAGGATACCTCCTGGTTGCTTTACTGTAGAGGTTTTCCAGGCATGTCCAAGTGGGTGGAGACCCCAGGGCAGACCCAGCACACACTGGAGGGATTATTTATTCCACCTGGCCTGTTATCCCGCAGGAAGAGTTCGAGGACATGACTGTTGATGTTTGGGCTTCTTTGCTTGATCTGCCGCTGCCACCACAACACAGATGAGGATAAGTGGCAGAAGATGGATTGATGTAGTCCTGTTGAGTGGGTTTAATGTCTTGCTCAAGGGCAACCTGACAGACGTGGTTGCCAGTGAGGAATTCATCTTCATCTGATTTAACCAACCTGTCAGTTGGTGAGGTGAAGCAGCGACCACAAACAAATTTTTGTTTTTACACGTTTGTTTTTGTACATATTAAACAAATGGGATATAGCATGTTTATAAGTGATCTTTAAGGTGCTGGTAGGTGGATTTTGTTACCTTTGGACAGAGCCAGGCTAGTTGTTTCCCCCTGTTTCCAGTTTTTATGCTAAGCTAATTTAGCTGTCTGCTGGCTGTAGCTCCATATTTTGCGTACACCATGAGACTGGTATTGATCTTCTCATCTAACTGTCAGCAAGACTGTAAATAAGCGTATCTTCCCGAAAAACTCAACTTTTTTCATTAATTGAAGGTCAGTGGGTTTAAGCTCTCGTCCTCAGGACTTTGAGCTTTGCTGGTTTTCATGTGAACCAGTTATTCTGATGTGAAAACCAAGAAACTGCATTTTTTTTTCTTAGCCTGAATTACTTCACTTCATTTCAAGGAAATCATAGAAACGAGTTGATTTGCATTGGAAAGAGGAAATATTGTAAAGATGAGTGTATCTCATGCTATCGTTTGGATGATTTCTTACTTGTTTTCTAAAAAAACTAATCAATTCCAGATGTAGTGGTTCTTTAAGATGGATGTTTTGGACTCCAATTGGGAAATACATCATATTTCTATGCACCTCTTCTCATATTTATGAGCATTCATTTTAAACCCTGGTGAACAGAGATTCTGCCTTTGCTTGTACACACATACACATAAACTCACAATAGAGGACACACATTTCAGCTTAGAAATGGTCCCTTTTTATAACGGCGTTGGAAATCGCTTATAGCTGTATGGCTGACAAGTGTGTTGATTTGGATAGATATGGCATTGTGAGAGGCAGAGTAGCGAACAAGTGCGAGGGAAGGCATCTTTCTCTTCCTCTCTATCTCTATTTCTTTTGAGTAGCGTTTTTGCCAGGAGGAGAAGCCAAGTTGTTTGCCTGATCGTTCTGTCTCCCCCTCACAAAGGCTGATGTGACTGCAGGCCCTTTCAATGGGCAAAGAGACAAGAGCTTTATCTGAAGATCCACTTCTCCACCTCCTCTCTCTCTCTCTCTCTCTCTCTTTTTTTTTTTTTTTTTTTTTCCTTTCTTGGTCGTTATGGTAAAAGCCTGTTAGCTCCAGTGAGTGTTGAAGGAAAGCAGCGTTTGTTTCCGTTTCCCTCTCAGCTCTGTTGGTTGCTCTGATCATACAACCTCCATTTACTGTTTGACTTTGCGTCTCAATTCAGAAACTTTACCGGCATGACATGTTTATCAGAACATGATTGTCAAGGTGTGACATCCAAATTAGCAAAAGCCTACACTCACTTACATACAACTCTTTACACAAACCATAGTATGTTTTCAGGGCTGGAAAAATACTATAGACAGAAATCTGACAAAATCACAGCAAATAAATGTAATATGGCAACGTTTTGATCTCAGAGATTACCATGAGGCTTTTGTATTTAGGTACACAAAGTGCATGCAATATACAGACAGATGACTGCAGATTGATTATGAATATAAAAACACTTGTTGGCGTAAGTATTCTCTTTCTAATAGGACACGCTTACATAATCATGGGCAGCCAGTTAGTTTTAAGGCCTTTTTATGCTTCTGCGTAGAATCGAAGGCGTACCCCTGCAGACCCCTCTGCGTCTACACCAGACCCTATGCCGTAGCCTGACGTGCACCTCTCGAAAAAAGTAAACACACATCGCAGCGTCACACGTCGCTAGGCCGTGGCTTGGTAGCGCTGCATTTCCCCTGACTCATTTCCTGGTTCTCCTTCTCCATAAACACCATGAAATCAAGGAGACTTTTCCTGCTACAGATTTCCCACCATGGTCATAAAGAACAGGGGAGACACTTTGTTTCTCTCACTATGACTCTAGAGTCAGTACTCGCTCCGAAGATAATCGCCGTCACTCTCTCACCTTAAGGCCGTTTTATGGTTGTGCGCAGGCTCCACGCAGAGCTTTTGCCGTAGCACGTAAGTGGCCTGATGTTTATACTTGTGCGCTGGTGTGTGCGTCGAGCGGGCATGTGTGTGTGTGGGGAGTGTGTAGAGTGAGGGAGAAGTGAGAGAGTGACGGCAATTAGCTTCGTAGAGCGAGTACCGTCTCTAAAAGAAAATGTCCAAGTCAAGTAAAGGAAAAATATTGGATAAAGAAAAAGACAAACTGGGTCGTTCTTTTATTCTATTTTCAGGTAAACGAAAACCATTGCTCTCCCTCATCCTTATCCCTCTGTGTGTGTTTGTGTGTCCTAGAAGATCCTCTAAGAGGCAGAAATGGTGTGTTGTGCGGTTCCAGCCTCGGGGGCCGACTGACAGAGAGGAACCAGAGTGCTACAGGACCTTCATACCCAGACACTCTCACAATACAGTGAGTTACGTGTGTGTGTTGTGTGTGTGTGTGTGTGTGTGTGTGTGTGTGTGTGTGTGTGTGTGTGTGTGTGTGTGTGTGTGTGTGTGTGTGTGTGTGTGTGTGTGTGTGTGTTTGTGTGTGTGTGTGTGTGTGTGTGTGTTCAAGCTTGCTACAATCGGTGTGTCTGTTTTTGTGTTTTTATTTATTATTATTATTATTACTTTTACACATTTTTCTATTTCTTTAAACCTGCTTTACAGATTTCTTTTGGCCAGTAACATAGGCATATCATCATCTTTTTAAGTTTATACTGTGCACGCAGTTTCTTATTTACACATCCAGCAGTTACGGAGCAACTAACTAGTAGCAACAACTACAATCTAAACGACTAACTGTCGTTTAGATCTATTTTTGGTCTCCACCAACTCCTGAGGGAAATATCTGTCTCTTTAGCTGCTAAATGCTCCACTATATTCACCAGCTAGTCTCTAACTGTGTGTCTGTCTGCTGCTTGCTGCTGAGCAGGCAGTGTACAGTGGAGATTTAAAGCCTTTTAGATGAAAACAGCTGCCTGCTGCGGCTAAAAAAAAAACGATGCTATGAGAGCGGTGAGAATTAGTCAAAACAGTAGTCTATATCCTTTGCATTCCACTTCTGGGATTGCTCCGGTGCTGCAGGAAATTCCGCCAGATGCATATATTTTCTGTTTCCTTCCGCTTTCTTTGTGTTGGAATTTTAAATTCTGTGGGTTTATGAGGACTATTTTTGACTGCTCCTCAGATCTCTGCATGGTAAATTGAGACAGCTAGCTATACTATCTGTCCAATCTGAGTTTTCTCTCACGACTATTTTGCAGTTGCTCCGTGCAGAGTTTAGCACCTCCCATGACGATTCTGACTGGTTTAAAGAAATGCCATTAAACCAGCACGTTTTCCTCCATCCCCGAATGCTATGTGGAGTAGCCAGACCCTCCTTCAGCGCGCTTTGGAGGAGGGTCTGGTAAAGCGAGACTATCAAAACAGTAAAGTTGCGGGCCGGACAGCTAAACAATGAGCTGAAACCCCTTTACCTTTGTCACATTGTCATTTGGTACATTGTTATAAAGTTATTGATTTATATCCATTTTAAATGAAAAATAAAAATATTAAGTTCAACTTAAACCTATAAATGAAGTCCCAGACAGATTTTGTTTTACTTTGACTTGTCATCTCCTCTCCCACAGTGATTCACTATTGTCTGTATATGAATTGTATGAGAGTGTCTGTGGCCAAATGACCCAGCTGCAGCCTAAAAGCCTTCACTCCCTGTGACATTTCAAATGTCAAAGCCACATCAGTTCCGGGTCTTACGCTTCCAGCCATCCCAACGCTGAACCCGGAGCTGCATTTAAAACTCCACCGGAGTCCATTTTCACCACGGTTCAGTCTCCTGAGTGCCGACAAAACTCACTGTTTCAGAGTGATTGTTTAATACACTCGTCTACATGGATGACATGTTGAAACAGCGTGACTAAAGACACACTGAAAGCATCCCTCTCTTTGTACTGGCCTGACTCACACACACACACACACACACACACAAACAGATACATACAAATATAGCCATCCACGTCTTTAATATTGTGTGATGGGGTGGTGGGAGGGAATTCCTTGTCATACCCCAACTAACATATTGGAGTATTTATATGGGATTTGTGTGCATTAGATAAAAAGGCGCTCTTGTTCTTTTCATCCTCATAGGCTTTTCATGGCTGTTTGACTGTAACACTGATGACTCTCTGTGTCCCCCCACCTCCAACCCCTCCACTCTGCGTTTCTCTAAGCCCCCTCCATCCATCCCAAATCCCTTCCTATCAGCCAATTTAAACAAGCTGGGTCCACAGAGAGAGAGAGAGAGAGAGAGGGAAAGAGACAGAGAGAGATGCTCTGTCCTAAGCTCTTTTTTAAAAACAGTAAAAAGGAGCGAGAGGAGAAGAAAAGAGTGGTAAAGAGGGTTAGGGCGATTTGGCAGCCAAAAGCCTGGTCGTACTACCCCAGGTCTTCCCCTGCACTGCTGACAGAGGCTAAGAAAGCAGATCCCCAAACCTCCTAAAAGATAATAACCACGGAGAGAAAGAGACAAGAGCCTTTGCCTTTTTTATTCCACAATTTCCCCCCTCCTTTAGAACAATTTTTTGTATTGAACCCCCTCCGTTTTTGTAATCTGGTCTCCGATGAAGTTTCATTGTTTCTCATGTGAAGCCAATGACAGCTTAGCTGAGATGGAGTAGGGAAGGCATTGTAACGCGAGCGTTTTCCCGTTTGGCTCGCTGAGAAAAGAGCAGAGAAAGAGAGGGAGGCGAGCACAATGGCAGTTTGGGGCGCTCCTTGCCGATTCCCACATTCCCTCAAATCCGACTCTATGCTCAGGGAAGTGAGAGAGTGAACGAGACGGGAATCTGGGAAGAATCCCAACGTTCCTTTGATGGCTGCTGGCCTCTCTCACTCATCACATACTCCTCTGTCAGTGGAGGAAGGAGAATGGAGGCTATTTTTTTTTTATTTTTGCTTAGAGGAGGCCAAAGTTAATGTGATGCTAGTCAAGAGCCTTTTAAATTCATTTTCAATTTGTATGTATTTATTTGATAAGGAAATGATTGAACAGGAAAAGGTTCAGTATGTCACTGCATTTGCTGGTGAGAGGACAGATTATTACAGATTTAAACCCGATCCTAAAGCCCCAAACAGAAACACTAACATTACACTAAATGGTTTGCCAATATATCAAAGTCATGAGCTTGGATCAATACAAATCAGATATGTCTGTCAGTGATGTCCACTGCCGTATGATGAAGCAAAGAATCGGTCTAACGCTACCTAGAATAATAACCTAATAGTTTTATAGTATCGTTTTTAATTGAGTTGTCTGTTGAATGCCTATACTGTCAGACTCTGGCAGGAGAGGTCATTGTTTGCAGATCTTTTCACTTTTACAAAACTAGGAGTTGTCTGTTGTTCAAAGATACAGAGGATGAAGACTTCAAGAGAGTTGAGAATTACTCTCTTCCAAGTGGCAGAGAATGTTAAAGCATTTAGCTGTATGTTTTATGACTCAGAACGGTGATACATGTATCATGACTGCTTGATAAAATAAAGATCACACTGATCGAGATCAACTTGCCCTACAAGTTTCACCTGATACATGTGGCTCAGGTGTTGACCCAGTTAAGTCCTTCGTGTCCGAAAGATGGTCTGAAATGGAAATTGTAATGGAGGCAGTTTGTCGTGAGGAGCTGAAGAGAGAAGAATCAAATCATGCACCCCAGTAATTTTCATCAGTGCAGGAATCTGAAATAAAATAAAGTCGATGATACTGGTGCAGAGAGAACAGCTAGTATCTTTTGATCATTAGAGGACGGCAGTGGACCATATATATCATGCATGTAAATCAATGACAGAAGAGTTAGTCATATCAAATGTACCGCTCATAGCAGCCCCAGTAAACCACAAAGTAATGCATTTTGAGGTTAGACTGACAGGCTTACCTCTTACCTTTAAATGGAAAGTTTTTTGTTATTCATGTTTCTTTCTGCCAGAACATATAGCGTATAGTGCAGTTAAATTCAACAAATTGACAGCTACTCTGTCTCAGGTTTGTCAAAACATATTCTGGAAAACGCAGGAAATGAGATAGATCGGGTGAAAGTTAGTAAAGTAGATTACAACATTTCAAAACAAAGTATATATTATATTCTGTGTTTCATGAATGCATTTTAACCATTACACTTTAAACAAAAGAACAACAGATGTTACTCACCTTTCTTTTTGTTCCTCAGTGCTGATGGAAGAGCCAATCAGAGGAGACCACAGGCAGCGAGCATTCCTGTGACTGTGAGCCCAGATGTGTTCAGGACACCGAGACAAACAGGTCTGTCTGTCTGTCTGTCTGTCTGAACACACCCGTATCTCTGGCCAAACTGTCTGTGGTCGAGTTGCATTGTGGGTAATGTAGGCGCCAGGTTTTGACAAGGAAGAATAATGTGTGGAATATAAAAAGAAAATATCTGGTTCTGCTGCATTTTGTTCCTTTATTCACCATGAGCCCAACAATGTTATAGAAGTGCAATGCTAAATTGGCGATGTTCTCTTTGAAAAACACTTAAATAAGTCACTTTGACATGAAAAATGTCTTTTCCACCTTTATTTTTCCATATTTTCTGAATATATCTGAAATCTTGACTGGATTATAGTCTATCTTTGGTGTTGGTTACCTCATAGTGTACTGGTAGACGGACCTAAACACGTCAATCAATATACCTGTGGTAAAAGACAATGTTTTCTTTATGACACAAATTTATGTCAAAACGCTGCATCCGTACCAACTTTAAACAGTCACTCTCGCCCAAACTGGAAATACTTTGAATTACAGAAACATCTACACACTGTTTCCTTTTGACTTTAAACAAAACCAGCCTTGAATGTTGCTCTTAATTCCCCTTACAACAAGCCTGTTCACCCCGTTATCAGTAACAGCTGACTGAGAGAATCAGCCCATTATAATCATGTTCAGCACGTCGGTTTCAGGGCCACGTTTTACAGCCCTGCAACAAATCTCCGGTGACATTCAGCCTCTTTTTATTCTCTAAACGTAGCCTGAGTGCTCTCCCCTCCTCAGTCTGTCTGATATGACTAACAGGTCATTTAGGAAAAACACCCATTAAGAAAACATCACTACTTCTTCTTCTTCTTCTTCACTTCCTCCTCTCCTCCCTCCTGCTCTTTCCATTTTAATAATTCCATTTTTCAGGTGATTAGCAATTGTCTCGCTATCAAATCGCTCTGTCGTTTGATAATCCGGACTGTAGGCTATTGTAGGGAATTTGCATCAGCTTTTTAAAATATCTGTATAAGGCACGCCGGGGTTTTAATGTCAATCATAACCTTATTAACGCAGGGCTCAGAGCGAGAGAGATCGCCATGAGTGACAACAGTTTACGTTCGTTAAAACCCAGAAAAGGCGACATGTCCGACCTACTGAGTGAGCATGTAAGCTGTTCAGACATTCAGCTGTTTGTGTGTGTGTGTGTGTGTGTGTGTGTGTGTGTGTGTGTGTGTGTGTGTGTGTGTGTGTGTGTGTGTGTGTGTGTGTGTGTCTGTGTGTGTGTGTGTTTTTTTTTTTGTGTGTGTGTGTGTGTGTGTGTGTGTGTGTGTGTGTGTCTGTCTGTCTGTCTGTGTTTATGTGCTGTAGGGCTGCCATGTGTGATTATGCATGTCTAATGTTTTGGTTGTTGGACTTGTTGAAAGTGTCACGGCTGGTTAACAGAAACGATTGACATCCTCCAACATGTTGTGTCGTTTCATTCTGTTGTGCAGGAAGCAGTGAAGGTGACAGCGACAGCAGGAATGTAAGTTGATTGACCGGAAATTGATTTTTATTTTAATTTCTGTTGACAGAATTCAAAAGGCTGTGAAAAGTTATTTAGAACCATATTATAAATCCCTAGCCAATAGTGTACGTAGTAATGTTATGTAATAGCATTATACTACAGTACAGTAGTTCCTATATGGTTTATATGGTAACACTTTACTTTAAACACCCACTCCCCTCCTCCATTTAGCCTTTATAAGCACTATATACACATGTATTAATGGTTAATAACACACAATAATGTAGTTATACGCACATATAACAATATATGTTTAATACAACTATTCACACACAGTAACCACTTTATTAGGTACACTCCAATGCAACAACTCTGCTGTACTGGACTACATGATATTTCTATTTTGTTGTCTAGTTACATACATGAAAGAGGCAGAATATTAGAAATATCTCTCAATCTAATGTAGTCACCACTATGATCTTAATGCTAAAACATATAATTTAATGAACACGTTTATGGCATTTCTGTGTTAATGGACACTTATATCTGCTAACAACTACATTATAATGTGTTATAAACCATGTATTAAAAGTGTATGTGCTGCTTATAAATGCTAAATGAGGGGTTAAAGTCAAGTGTTATTTTTATTTTTTACCTTTTTTTTACCTTTTGTCTTATAGTTATATATTTTTACTTTTTCAGTAACTATAATGAAATGAAATTGAACTGTGATGAAGGTAAATAAGTAGACATTGCTTTACATTAAGCAAGTAAAAACAAAAAAAGGCTGGGAACCACTGCTATACTGCAATATAGTTAGAGAATACTTATATGATATTATAGTGTGCTACAGTATGTAGTTTAGAGCTGAAACGATTAGTCGATTCATTGATTAGTTGATCGAAAATAAATCACAGCCAAATGTTTTGATAATCGATTAATCGTTTTCCCAATTCCCAAAATTAGCTGGTTTCAGCTTCTCAAATATGCAGGTTTGCTCCTTGTTTTTATCATATATGAAAATAAATTGGTCAGTGCAGCTTTCAGGTGTGAATATAGGATAAAAAAAGAATATGGTACAGTGTAGCATAATGCAGATTCAGATCAACTGGTCAAAAAGTCTTTAAAAGCTCCACATCCTGTTAAGAAATTGTCTTTATATTTACACACTGTTCATTCAGGTTTATAAAATGTAATATTTCTGTTTCCTCTCTCTCTCACTCTCTCTCTCTCTCAGGATGATGAAGACCTCGGGACGCTTCATGTGGTCCATTTAGGAATGGTTTGAAAGAACGAACTAAGATACGATAAGAGACACAACAACATCTCACCAATAACAGGCTCTCTTTGTCTATATTATGTTTATATTCAAAGTAGTTACTTACCTGTAACATTACCTGGAAAGGGACTCAAATGCTTGTCATTGTACAGAAAGGTAGATGACTGTATAGATGTCTGATAAAAGTGGAATAATACACGTGTGTTATACGTAAATACATTAGTTTTGCATTACCACTTTTGTTAGTAGGTTGTACATTTTAAAATTGCTAAACCAAAAGCATTTGTTTGTTTTTTTAGAACTGTCATAGTTTATCTGTGAAATTTGGATGTGAAATCAGGTTATTTTCTGTCTTAGGGAATTCTAAACCAAATGAACCTTATAAGAAAACGGTTACACCGGCTTCTGCCTTTAAAAACACGACTGAAAATGTTTTAAACCATTCCATTAATCAGCCTGAAAAATAAAGACTTGTATAATACTTCCATCACCACTGATATTGAATGTGTGTGTGTGTGTGTGTGTGTGTGTGTGTGTGTGTGTGTGTGTGTGTGTGTGTGTGTGTGTGTGTGTGTGTGTGTGTGTGTGTGTGTGTGTGTGTGTGTGTGTGTGTTGGCCGAGATTACGGGCCACAGTTTTATTCATGAATAGAAGCCAACCAGCGTCTTTAAAGCATCGCGCGGAGCCCCTTTCCTGAACAGCAGCCATAGCCGTGTCAGAGCTGTCGACGCGCTGCGCTCACCGACTAATCTGACAGCGCCGCGCGAGCCCTAATCCCTCACTGTATCGTAATCTATTTACTTTGCATTCTAAGAGGATTTCCACCAAAAAATATACAAGAAGCGATGTTGGAAATGGACAGAAGATCAGCAAGGATGCTTTTCTGCTTCTTTTTTTTTGTTTTGTTAGCTTTAAAAAAAATCATTGTATGTTTTCTGGGGAGTCAATCCCCTGCGAGAGGGATGGGTGAAAGGAATTACATTTCTGACTGATACTAATACTTCTCTTATGTAAACATCAAAATGTTATATTTCCCTTCTGATGATACAGTCACACTGCAGAGGCTGCTGGAGATAAGTGGCATCTGTCAATGCCTTTAGTGCATCTTTTGACACGTTTATAATTTACAAACCAAGGCTGCATTATCTCCTGATTGTCTGACTTGACAGCTTGAATAAAAGCTGCAAAATTGCTTAACAGGCGAGCACGAGTTCCTCCCATCTCTCTGATGGCCTACACAGTAGCCTTTCTGACATGCAAACAGTGAAATCTCCTCTTTCATAATACAGAAAACAAAGTACGAGACGGTTACACTTTAAGCAATTATGTCAGTTTTGTAAAATCATAAATAGTTATGCTTCATTTAAAATGTAGCCAGCAGCTTTATTGTAAAACACAGCCTCACACTCAAATCTTTGCCATCCGAGATGACTTGCAGAGATAGGCTTATTAGTGGTATTAACATACTGCGTGGGATACTGGAGCTGTGAAACGGCCTTGTTAACATTTGGAATTGAATCAAGCCTCTGGCACTTGCTATTATCCAGGTTATTTATTCTCTCCACTGTGCAACAGCTGAGCAGGGTTTCTGCAGAGGCCTTATCACATCTAATGATGGCACTGATTGGACTGATACTGTTTCCCCTCAGGGGGATGTTGTGTGTTTTTATAGGTTTGTTTCACTTATATCCACAAGCCAGATCACCCAAAATATTATAGACAAATATGTCAGGAACATTGAAGACATCAAAAAGACAAAATTACTTACAACTGAGAGTAATTGGAAGGATCCTATTCCCAGGAAATTTACAGAAAAGTGTTGAGTTTCTCTTAGTTAACGGTTCTCAAGCCAGTTAGGTATCCTGGTACTATTTGCCAAGAAAAGTACTTAATTACAGTGCAGCGTATCTGTATTGAATATCTGTTTTTGCTTCCTTAAAAAGCCTTTGAGACAAAAAGCTTTATAATTTGATACTCTAAAACAACCTCAGATTGAAGTCAGAGAAAAACATGCACACTTTGCTGAGATAAAGGTTTAGATAAATGTTGTATTTGTGGTCAACTTTTGTTCAAATATCCTCAACACTAATGTTCTGTTGGGAGTCCAGAAGTCACTTCACATTGTTTTATCACATTGATACTTCCTGACTTTGATTTTTGTATTTTTCCCTTTCTTATGAGCATGACTGACAATATGTTTCAGAAGTCTGCTACTGTTTCAGTTCTGTTTGGGGTCTCGGAGACGACAGCTGTAAAACATGGTTAAATACAGTGCATTTCCATGTGCTCTGTCTGTGATTGGTCAATAGGACAATACTTACTTACTTACCCAAAAAGTCTGAGGATTTCTGTTATTTGAATTTTATAATAGTCTCTCGGTTGCTAACTGACCCTCAAAATAAGCGTCACTGTTTAACTTAACATGACCTGTTTTTTTATTTGGAGACAACAATGCTTTATGGTCATTTCTGTGTTTTGTCACTTTATATGCATATGAAGATGCAAGTTAAGGTAAGGGTCACTACTTCTATACTTTTCAACATATTGGGTTTTAATAAAGTCATATAAAGTATCTTATGGGGAAAATGGTTCATTTATAATTGTTATTTTTACACAAACACAATAAACAAGTGATATTCCTGCTCTCTACAGGGACAAACATCTGTGATTTTTTTGTGTCAAAAGTCATGAGTAAGGTTGAGATTTTGTATCAATAATATGTGTATTAATATGTTACACATCCGTCAACAGATGCAGACACTGTGTTTCAGAGTTGCTGCCCTGTGGCTCCTTGTGTGGAGAGAAATTTGTCAGTAAAGAACAAACTAAAAGAAGGAGGAAATGTGACCAACACGTCAGACGGCAATCTATTGACACACGGAGACGACATCCTCAGTGGGAAACACTAGTGCCTGCAGGCCAACAAGCCTCCATTAAGCTTTCCCACGTCTTGGAGGGCTTAAGGGAAAAGACAAGTTGTGACTTGGGACGATGGTCTGCTGCATCCTTTCCAGATGAGCTAATACGAGCCCTGCTCAAATACCTTTCTACTCGGTCCCTCCTTACCCTGACGTATCTGATTCACAAGGAACAGGAGAGTGAGGGTGTCCTCAGAAAAAAGCATCTAAAGTCAGATAATAAGGGAGCTGTAACCCAGAATGAAGGAAGTGTCCCCCACTGACCTCAGAACAGCTTCAGATCCTTTAATTTACCGATAAACTGTTAAAGAACTTCATAGAATTTTGGGAGTTTGGCCTACTGATCGAAAACCTGCAAAACCAATGACATTCCCATCAGCTGTACTTTGTTTAGTACTAATTCGCTAATGTTAGCATGCTACCACGCTAAACTAAGATGTTACAATGTACCAGTTAAACGTTAAACATTACGTTGTCATTAAGGCTGCAACCAAGGATTATTTTCATAATCAAATAATTATTTGGCCCATTTAACATCATATAACGGTTTTAAAATGGCAATCACAATGTCCTAAGATGATGAAACAAATGTCTGACATTGGAGAAGCTTAAACAACAGAATGTAAAGATATTTTTTTTCTTTAAAAACAACTTAAATGATTAAGCGATCTAAAATAGTTGCCGATTTATTTTCTGTCGATCAACTAATTCATTTTTTTGCTTCTTTTGTCATTGTAAGCATGTTAGCTGCTAATGTTAGCATTTGACATTTTCATTTGCCTGCCTCAGAGCAGCAGCATGTTGTAGATTTATTATTTAAAGTAATTTATAAATCAGAAAAGTAAAAAAAAAAAAAAAATGCTCAAATGTTTCTATGAAAATGTATGCTTTATTAAATTATGTGTCTATTTTATCACTTTTATTTTTATTTTATGTCTATTTAACAAAGCCTGTCAGGTTTCGATGTGATCATAGCCATACGGTATGTGAATACTGGCAAACAGAGTGACCAGGGCTATTCATTTGACATGGAGAAAGGAGACTGAATCTTCCAACATACTTCAGGTCCAGGGACCAATGGGCCAAATCCCCCAAAAGTCAGAGTACTCCTTTAATACCACTCGTGTGGAATCAGGAGTTTTCCTCTAGAAGAAAATGAAAGAAAGAAGCTCGACCTCACAGAAAGACGGCATGTCCTCTGCTCAACCTAAATCTACTGTATGTAAACCCACAAGGAATTTCATGAATGCTCTCAGTGCCTTGTGTCGTAGGGATGACTAACCTGCTTTCACTCCACCTGGACTCAACTGTGAAATCCCCTCATAGGAATCAACAGTACTGTCACCTTCTTTAAATTTGGGTGACGGATTCAAGAGGTTGTTGGTGGCGGCTTTATTATGTGAACGTTGGACCCGGAAACACTTCAAAATTTACAAAACAATAAAATCTATTGCAGCCACCAGCTTTGTGTGCCCAGAATGCATATTAAACAAAATAAGATGCAAGAAGAAAAAGCTTCTTCTGACAAAGCAGAGAAACCGGAGACGGTGGCCTGGACTCCACCCATGTCTGTGTACAGTTGACCTCAGATTAACCTCCCAGATAAATATAATCCTCTGTATCACCTCGCACTTCTATACCGGCCTATGAACGTACAGGGAAGCCAAGGTCTGGCGACAGTCTACAGCCAATGAAAGGCAAGTGTGAGTTTTTCTTTCCTGTCCTGCATGGCAATGGAAGAAAACAGTCCCAGCGTGCTGCTATCAGTGCATCTGCTGGTCCTTCGAATCTCGAGGCCTGTAAGGTCCCACACACCAAATACAAGAGGTTTCTGTCTCACACTGTCTTTATCTTTCTTGTCTGTCTCTGTGTCTAGATCCAAATCACAACCACTCATGCAAAAAGACAACAACAAAAAAACAGTCCAGCTCGGTTCCGGTTCATCTCCTGGACAAGTGTGAACAAAATGTCAACAGTTTCCAGTCCAACCACATTCAGGCACCTTCAGTGGAGCAGGCGAGAGGCCAAAAGGTCAACAGCTGACAACAGGCGAAGTGCTACAATCGATCGTCCTATTGAACACAGTGTAAAGACCCTCAGCTCAGGTTAAAACAACACTCATCACACACTCGTGCACACAACTGATGAACTGGTCCAATAATGTGCTTTTTTTAAAAAAATTTCCTTGAATGCAGCTGCATGGAAATCTTTTATTTTCTTAGCACTTTTCTTTTATTTATCTGTTTAATTTTTCAACCTTGGCTCCTAATTTTATGACTTTAAATGTCAGCATTTTAGAGGCTTTAATGGAATGCTGATGATAGAACTGTTACATGTAGTTTGTGGTAAGAAATGAAATTGGAATATTTTCAATATTTGTTATCAGTCACTTTGTTTTAAAAAAAAAAAAACATGCTAGTTGAACTCTAACCTAAAATCACCTAAAATATCAAAGCACTCCCAATAATTTAGATCACTAAAACAAAGGTGTGTTAAACAAAGGGAGAAACTATTTGACTATTAGATTATATCATCAACTCATAACCACTCATAAACCTTTTCTAAGGTAGAGGTGGATTTTTGGTTCTTGTTCCTCTTTCACTCAAGAAGCCAATCCCTCTCTTTGGAGTTGAGACAAAGCCGTGATGAAAACACATCTGATGAGGAAAAAACCAAACCTGATGAATTTTCAGCCCGTGAATTTAAAGGAAGTGTAGAAGGAGGGTCTGAGAACAAATTACTTATTTGGATTTGTGTTTTTATTTTAATCTCTTCCATCTCGACAGAAGGTTGAAAATTATTTTTGTGGCGGTGTATGTCTGGATTTGATTCCGAGATCATTTTAACATACCTGTTGAGTCAAGTGTGTTTTTATTGTGGTGCTACTTGTGGTGTTAAAAGAAGTAAATTAATCTAATGTTTGATAGTCTTTAACAGTATGACTGCACTGTCATATTTTTTGTTTAAAACAATTGTCTCTACATTGGCATAAATCGCAACAAACAACAAAAAACATGAAGTATTATGAGAAGAAAATACAACATTGAAATGTTAAAATGTGTTTTCAGGTAGTTCCCTTTATGCTATTTTTTGTATAGCATGGTTTTCAGCTCTATAGTTTGTTTTTGGCTCAGTTTAACTTGTATTCATTACCATCATCAAACTAATTGCATTTATCAACATATCCATTCATCCTTTTGCATTTGGGGAAATATTGTCTTATTTTTCAGGCTTGTATTTTGTCCTAAAACAGTAGGCTAAATCCCCAAATGTAACCCCAAAAATACTATCTACCAGCAGCAGAAGCATGCATGTAACAAAAGTAAATTAAAGTGAAGCTCCTCTTTCACAATGTAGTATTAAACATAGCCTATAGAAAAAAAACAAATGCATTCTTTGTAGCATGTTTAATAACATGACAAAACGACAACAAGAAACCGTTTTCTGCACAAACAGCTGCAGGGATGAGAATTAACTAGTTGATCTTTTCCTCTCTGTACACAATAAATCATTTTACATTTAGCTTAATTTTGCAGCTGTGGGCTAACTGGTAAACAAACATATGCATGTTATATTTGTCTTCTGCAACACGTTTTCAGAGCGTTTTAGAGCCCACTAACTAAGGATTTATTCTATTTTCAGAATTTACTCTTACAAATTTCGTTCGTGTGAAGGCCATAACTTCTCTCATCTCGGTTTCATTCGTATTTTATGTCCAGAATAGGTTTGACATTAATCGTCAGGATGACAATCTAAGTTTCCTTGTGCTTAACATTTTGCTGTTTAATTATTTAGCTTCAGTGTCCTGAATGCTGCAGAGAAACATATTCTGCATGTGGGCTATGTCGGCTGCAGCTTCACATCCTCAGAGGAAACCTGAAATAACGGATCTCTCCTCTTTTGTCAGAAACTCTTCCACCGCTCTGTCGCTGTTTGAAGGTGAGCAGCTGTCTAATGTGAGACCTGTGTGTGCGTCTCTCTCTCTCTCTCTCTCTCTCGCTTTCTCCTTCCTTATTACTGTAAACAAGCCCACAAGATTTGGTCGCAAATGTTTGTTTGATGCAAATCCGAACAAATCCGCCGCTGTTCGTGGACACTCGCTGCGCTGTTTGCGCGTCTTGGCGCAAACATGTTTAATGTCCTGGTCGGCAGATATTTATTCAGCTGCTGCGAGCTTCATTTACATAAAGAGAGAGAGAGACAACAGACGTCTGGCTGCAGCTGAAACATGCTCTACACAGGCAGGGAGAGGCCTACACTATGTATCGATCAAGCTGATAATCTGATCAAGTTGAAGGGATTATCGATGGGATCTGGGACAGTGGTTCCTAACATTTCTTGTGATTGTGACCCTTTAAAATGCAGCAAAACTATGTTGTAATCCCTCATAGTAAAACTTCTCTCTCACATTGTATCGTGTGGGTGAGTTTTAGAGGCCTGAAGAGGCAGCACTGTCAAATATATCAAAATGTGCAAACATCGGATTCATTTAACGTTTTTTTTTTAAAGTTAACATAGGCTATTTCTTTGATGAGCCCTGAAGATGTAATGTTTAACAAAAGCTAACCTAAGAGAAAGCATGTCTGTTTACTCTTCTTGTGATCCCACTATGGCTTAGTTGAACACTATACCATTATAACTAAAGCTGGAAAATGAGTTGATTAATCGATTAGAAAATGACCAACTATTTTTATGATTAATTGACAGACATATACGTTTTTCTTTGTCTTTTGTGATAATAGTAAATATGTTGGCGTTTGGACCGAGCTTTGGGAAATGTGCTAACCATTTTTCACTGACATTGTATAGACAGAACAATGAATGAAGAAACTAATCAGACTAAATTTGAATGAAAATAATAGTTAGTTGCAACCCTCCTGAGAGCATATACTTTCCAAAGTCCGGTTCTGTTACGTTTCTGCTAAATTTCTTATTCAAAACCTCACATTTGTTAATAAAAACAACGGGCGGAGGGGCTTAAACAACCTCCTCTTTTTGTGGTTAATTCTGTTGCACAAAGACGGTTGTTATTAGGGCAATTTATTTGCATGAAACCTGCTTTGCTTTTATCACATCCTCTGCTGTCAGTGCGGCCTTCACTGGTTTAAAAAAAATACATGCTCGTCCCAAACAACCTTGCCAGAGAACTCACGCAATATTTTCTTTTACTCCCCCCGCCCTCCTACTTTTTTTATAATGCGTTTATGCCTGTGAGCATTACACACACACACACTTACATCTGACCCCCTAACCTGGCCCCACCTACGTAATTACGGCATCAGAGGCACTGAAATTCCTGCAGGTTATTTTGGAGAAACCAACTCGGGGCGCAGGAGTAATTATCACGCCATTACAGCGCTGCATTCAATTACGCCTCGATCAAATGGCTCCCGGCTCAATATTTAGGGCTTTTTAACGCCGCAGTTTAGAAAGACACTCGGTGTCCCTAAAGCGAGGAGATGTTAGTGTTTCAATTTAAGTCAGAGACAGAGAGGATTAAACTGGCTGCTCTCTAAAATGGAAATGCGGGGCCTACACGCGTTCACGGTTTGTATTAATTATGGGCTAATTTGCATTTACCCCGTTATAATTAGGTAAAAAAAAAAAAAAACATTCAACAAGCTTTTAAATATAAGTGTGACTAATTCAAATGACAGAAAACAGGAATCTTGAGTTTGTTATTTGCTGGTGTACATGCACCTTAAAAAAAAAAACAAAAAAAAAACTTGACTCCCTGTTGGGAATCAAACCGACAGAATCCACTGTAGAAAATAAATATGACTTAACGGATCTTTATTGGATGAACATGTATGTAAGGGTGGTTTTGCCTTAAAGATACATTCAACATCTTACTGTCATTTTGGAGCAATAAATCAACATTTCCTCTCCAAAACTAAAAATGTTCTGACTCCAATATCAAGCCAAGTGCTGTGGTTCAAACATGTCCAATATCACGACAATGCCCAAGAGAGGAGGTCTGGTTTGAAAATGTATAGCGGTTAGAATAATAACATCCGGAAAACAAACTGTAACCTGGACAAAGGCCCAGAATAGTTCTGCATCTGTATTTTAGATTTAGAGATTTTCCCACCCCAACACATTTCAAATTGCCAAAACATTTTTCTGAGTAAAACAAGTATATAAAAGCTGAACTTTATGGCCAATTTGTTCTCTTTGGAATATTTGGAAAGATTTACATACAGGTTTTTTTTTTCTTTTTTTCTCCCAAAGTGGTAATAAACAATTTCAAATTCGGAAAAAAAAAAACAACAACAACTAAACATGGTCACTGTAACTGACCCAAATACATATTTACATATTTCAGCTTCTCGACGCAGCTGACTAAAAATCTCTGTCATCCTAAAATAACAAATTTCAGAAATAAAAACTATACAGGATTTGATTGGGTTTGGAGGTAAAAAGGGCACTGCAGGCAGTTCCTGTCGGTGCACCAGAGGGGAAAATATTCCTCCCATCCAGAGAGCTGGTGGTCAAAGGAGTTTGGTTGAAATGACTTTTGTAGTTTTGAAAAACAGTTTGGTTTTCTTAAGGTCATCCAAGAATTAACGTCTTAAAAACCCATTCGTCATTGACAGGAAACTGCTCCTGATGTTTTCTCGTCACAGGACTTGAGGGACTGTTTCTCTTCTTTTTTTTCTTCTTTTCTTTTTTTAAAAAGACATGGGAGGGTGAGAGGGAGGAAACACAAAGTCCGATCGCTGAGCATTCCTGCTGCTATCTTGTAATCTTATGGTTCATAAACTCTTTTTGCCTTTAAAAACAAGCAATATGCTAATCTGGAAAATAAAAGAAGAAGAGGGAGCCGACGAGCAGGGAGGGAAGAAGGAGGGGGGGGGGGGGGAGCCTGATCACAAGACTTGGAACCTCCAGGAGGCCTGGTCTTTGTAGTCCAAGCAGTCTGTGGTGTTAAAGTTGAGCTTCCACGAGGAGGCTGCAGTCTGCTCTTTGTAATCCAGGCAGTCGGAGGAGTTGAAGGCCAGGCCGGAGCCGCCGTAGGCCTGGTGGTGGTGATGGTGGTGGTGGCCTGACGACTGGCTGATGTGGTGGTGCGGGTGGCCCGACATGGAGGAGGCCGTCATGGGGCTGAGCTGGTGGGGGTGGTGGTGGGAGTGCATGGGGGCCAGGTAGGAGCCGCAGTCCACGCCGCTGAAGTAAGAGCTGGATGGGGTGGGGTAGCCCTGGCCGTAGCCCGGCGTCTGGTTGTAGGACATGGGGTAGGAGGTTGCGGCGGCAGCGGAGCCTGACATTGAACGCTGCATACAGGAGGCGTTAGAAGGTGGTCCGGGCTCGGGGAGCGGGGCCACTGCAGGAGCAGGAGCGTTTCCAGGGGAGATAGCGGGGCTCCAGATGGAGGAGACGGTGCTGATGGAGGTAGAGGTGCTGCTGAGTGCAGCCGGGCCCGTGTGATTGGTGGAGGAGGATGAAGACGAGGACGAGCCGGTGCTGGAGACGGCAGGAGGCGTGAACTGGCCGCTGCTCTCAGAGCCGGTGCTCTCCCGGGCCGGGGAAGACTTCTTCTTGGGCGGCCTGGCTTTAGCACTGCTGCCGCTCTGCTGCTGCTGGCGACACTTGGCCCTCCGGTTCTTGAACCACACCTACAACCGAGAACACCAGCCAGGAGTTAGCAACCGTACACACAAACAACCTCAGCATTTCCATAATGTACTCCCATGCTGGGAGTACATTATGGGGGAAAATTGGGGGTTATTAGCCATCAAGGTTCATTTCCACCCCGGCCCCTTGGCTCGGACCAGCCAGGGGTCCAATTTCATACCTGGTAGACGGCTCTAAGATAACAGGTTATTGGGTTTCACCACACAGTAGGGTAACTCTAGAGCACCGAAAGGGTAGGATCATGTAGAGCATTTTGTCACACACACACACACACACACACACACACACACACACACACACACACACACACACACACACACACACACACACACACACACACACACACACACACACACACACACAAAAAAAAAAAAAAAAAAAAAAAAAAAAAAAAAAACACACACACACACACACCACACACACACACACACACACACACACACACACACACACACACACACACACACACACACACACACACACACACACACAGAGAGAGAGAGAGAGAGGCCTGCCTTGGTTTTCCCCTAATGCCTTTAAAGAGTAGTATTTGTTCAACATCACAGTACACCACGAAGTTGTTTGTGGGGTATTTGCTAGCATACTCTTAACCTCTTCAGTGTAGATCCCATATTTCAGATCAAATTACACAGCCTTCAGTTAGGTTGCATCAAATAATAATGAAATAAGCGACGGATTCAGCTGTAAAGTAAGCTTTTCTAATCTGAAACGCAGCTTTGTTTACATCCATGTGTACATACTGTTTAATCTGTTGGATCCCTGCACGAATTAAAGTGGTGAACCAGTGTGGTGAGCTAAACCAGAAGCACAGGTGGGAAAGAGAAGATTTGTATGAATAACCACAACACTTGAATGCAACCCTGCCGTTAAACTGCCCCTCCTCACGTTTAATGGCAGGAACACGTTACAGTTACTTCCCCAGTAACTGATCAACAAACCAGTCTATATCATTTTAATACCAGTTATAATCTCACCATTATCGATTTTTAAAATGTATCCATAGGTCCATTATTATCCTCTTAAAAAACTACCAGGTCTAAAATTATCCATTATTTTCCTCATAAATTATATAATCCTTATGTAAGACGATAAATTGTATAAATACTACAAAAGAATATTGTACAACATGAACATTTTTAAAACAGACTTCTGCTCTCAAAGATCGAGGAGCAAAGACACTTTTAAACTAACTCACTTGTAAAAGTGCCTAATCAATAATGTTTAAGTAACAAATGCAACACAAGCTCCTCGCAAAAAACAATGTTAATGTTAGTTCAACATTGTCAGCTGAAATCCTCGTTGACTATTTGAAATTAAATGGCGATCGGCCTATTACGTTTTTATTATTAGGCCTATAACGTTAATTCTATGGTTATAAAGGGTCTTCGTATGCAACACTTAAGCGGTTGAATGTGAGCTGATAGCATCATTTATCGTCGAGTTAACATGTACTCGGAGCTGGCCCAGGTGTCGGGACGTTTCCACCCTTTTACTGAACATTATTAGAGAGGCTAGTGCTTCAGTTCTCACCTGGACTCTGGACTCCGGCAGGTTGATTTTCAGTGCGACCTCCTCCCGCATGAAAATATCCGGGTACCGGGTTTTGGCGAACAGAGACTCCAGGACGTCGAGCTGAGAGCGGGTGAAGGTTGTCCGCTCGCGTCGCTGCTTCCTGGGAGTCGCTGCAGAAAAGAAGAAGAAAATACTCAAAGACAAACCTCGGACGTCTATTTTAAATATTATTGAAAGTTATGGGATTTATCTGCCATTATAAAGTTTAGTATTTCTTCTCCCTGTTTATTCTTGCGGTTAGTTAATAAAATAAAGACAATTTACCTTTAACCTCTCTTTAGTTTGTCATTTCTAAAGAGAAGGTTTAACTAAAAGGACTATTTAATATTCAAAAATGGACTAAACAAAACCTACTGCTCCTTGCAGAGTTTTCTTTCTTTTTTTAAAACACCCAAACCACACGTTATTATTATATTATTATTTTAACACAAATTAATATTATTAAATCAGCCCCAAAAAACATTAATTGACATGTAAATATTTTGGCAATTTTCTTCACGATGGCTGGAGCTCTTACAGTTCAGTACAGACTGGGTGCCTTCATGTTTATTAAAAGGTGTTTCAGTGTGTGTGTGTGCGCGCGCGTGTGTGTGTGCGTGTGTGTGTGCGTGTTGGGCTCCTACATGGGTAGCCCACTGAGGGGTGCAGCAGGTCCATGGCAGCGCCGCTGAGCCCCAGGCCGTTGACGCCGTAGGGGGGCTGTTTGAGGTAGGACATCATGCTACAGGCGGTCACTGCTCCACCCAGCTCAGGCCAGTGGTTCGGTTTCCCCCGATGCTGCAGCTTGACGGGACAGGGGGCCGATCCAAGTCACTACACACACACACACACACACACACACACACACACACACACACACACACACACACACACACACACACACACACACACACACACACACACACACACACACACACACACACACACACACACACACACACACACACACACACACACACACACACACACACACACACACACACACACACACACACACGACAGAGGAGAACACGTTAGAAACATTCAAGGATGAGAAAAACTAAATGCTTTTAGGCTTATTGCAAACAAAACGCGCAGGGAATATGTAGAAAAAAAGACTTATCAAAAATGTGAGAAAGAAACTCCTAAATGTATTAATTCCATAACATTTACAAAAGAGGTTTTTTTTTTATTTAGGGGAAGAAGAAAGAAAATCTCGCTTCCTAATCTATTTTCCAATTTATTCAAACAGGGAGAAAACATTAAGAAAAAACAAGCATTACATGAAGTCCCTAAGAAATCCCATTGTTATTATTCAGTGGCAGTAGGATAGATCTAACAGCATGAATTAGTGGACGAGAAACTGGTCATTTAGAAGCAGAGACGCACATTAAATCCCTTCAGGAATATTGGATTTTTAGTGAGGGGATAACGGGGTCAAACGGCTCCACCTCACGACCCCAGCGGAGGAAATAAAACCCACAAACTGACGCTACTCAGCTTTTAATACACTAACCAGAGCGTATTCACATGTTCAGCCTTTTTAACTTTAAACCCAAGATGAATGAAAAACTGAATCAAACTGACGCATGTTATGGGACCCTGAGAGTTTTGGTCAATAAATCATTGCTATTCTGAAACTATTTGTTTCCATTTGTGTTCATTTTTCTGGGCACACATTGAATGGCCATTCTCTACACATCTTTTAATTGACCAGCACACCACCTCCTACCTGCAGAATATTCCTTTTTTTTGTTTGTTTTTTTAAAATCATACACTTCCTATGTTGTAAATACGTGACTTTTTACATCAGAAAAGGAACTGTGATCTAAATCCTTTTTTCTCAAACAGTAATACATATTCCAATCAATTGGCCTCTATTACGTAGCCTAATGCATGTTAGACGGTCACTGTGACCTTATCAAATTTATTTATTTCCAAACTATGGTCACTTTTAAAAAGTCTGAATATGAATTTAAATGAGAAAACTCTTTTTTGCAATTGTGTTTGAATTAGTTTTAGTATTCTCACTTTTCCACGTGTGTGTGTGCGCGTGTGTGTCATACACACGTAAAAAATGGATTATGAATGGAGTTTGATAATCTTAAAAAAAAGAATAAAAAAAAAAGAATCCAAAACATTATAATCCCAGCTGTGGCTGTGTGAAGTCTCTCTGTCCTCGGGTCATTCTGTTGGTTTCGGGTGGTCAAACTTTGTATTTTGACCACAACGAGGCTCCTGTGGATCTTCTGAAATGAACTGAATCCAAAACAGAATCAAAATCCGAAATAAACTATTTTGCCTGGAACGCAATTTTTACGTTTTCATTTTCAGAGAAAGATCTGGATCTCATTTTTGTAGTTTCTAAAGATATGAACTTTAATATCGCTTTGATTGGTCAGGTTCCTTCTGTATTTTAACGCTCAGGGGGAAAGAAACTAACTTTATTGAAAAAAGTAAACAGTCTCCACTTCTTCGTTTTCAAAATTAAAATACGAATTGTAAATTGATATTTTCTGTAAAGCACAACTATGATTTTTTTTAACCCTTTCCGTGGCTTTTAAATGCTGTGTAGTTTAATTGCATAGACTACTTTTGTTTGTTTGTGTCGCTCGGACTGAATTAAGATTACATTTCAAGAAAATAAAAAAAATAAAAGCAGAAAATAAAACAAGCTCATCTTAATCAACTAATTTAACAATCAACGCATCCTTAAACATTAAACCCACCTGCATTTACATTCAGAAAACTCGGATATTATTGCTGATGGTTTGAAAGGCTGAAATCTTTTTCATAAACTGATCAGTTTGATTTTTACCTTTAAGTGAAGAATTCTCTCCCCCCCACACAAAAAAAGCGTGTGAATTAAATTAAATGAGTGTCTCTGAAGAGCAGATTATTTAAACAATGAGCTCCTAACTGACCAAACCAAACCTCAACGAACCAAACGTGTATTCCAGCGGATTTTTAAACCGAATTTGCAGCCCTGCCAGGCCGGAGTGAAAAGGCGAGATCTCGGTGCAAATGAACTCAATTAGAATTTAGATTAGACCTCCGGGGAGAGAGCGTTTCAGAAGGGCTCTTATCAGCAAAATAAATTAACAAAAACCAAAACACGCCTCTCCAATTATCTACTAAGTGGTTCAAACGCTTTAATGGCCAATTGCTCTCAAATAAAACTCGCAGGAATGAATTGGAATGGAAAATATGAAAATTATCTACTCAGGAGGAAGTTGACTCAATTTATCCAGTTCAGGTCGGAGTCCTCCACGGTGCGGATTAATTGATATCTCATCTTTACAAATATATACATATAAAGCACACAAACGTGCAGCGGTGCAAATTGAAATCATGTACTTCACATGTCGCAGTTTAACGTGAAAAGACATTCCTAAAATAAATAAAAAAAAGTGACTTTTCTGTCGCTTTCACACTTCAGCTGCTTTTTCAACACGCATAGTCAAGTTGCTCGGAGTAAAAAAACTAAACCTGATCTACATGAAATGAGTAAAAGAGAAGAGCCATTACCTTGTTTTATTCCTCTTCCCTTCTCCCGAGCTCTCGGGCCGCAGGAGGCGAGCAGCAGTAAAAGTATCCAGCAGTAGGAAGTCTGCAGGGCATAAAACCTCAAGCAGCGGCAGACTTGCTCAAAAACAAACAACAGTGTGCAAACCGAGCGACATCACGGAGAAAACAACGCAGTTATCAGCACGCGGGCGTCACCGCGTCCTCGGTGCGGTTCCGGGTGTTTTTGCAGCCAAATAAATCAAACTCATTTGCTTTCAGGGGGCTTGTCGTTGTCTGTCAGAGTGTTAAGGTGATTTCTAATGGAGACGGATGGAGATTGATCACCTTCTCTCCGCCCTGCGCCTCTATGAGCGGAGGACACCTGCGGATCCGCCTCCTTCAGCCAATCGGCGCGCGTCCCCGGTCTGACGGACGGCGGGGGCGGCCTATGGGCGCGCAGAGGCAGCCGGGAGAGCCCACTCCCACTTACCCCCCCTCCTCTCGGTCCCGGTCCCGAGACCAGACGAACTAAAGAGGTTTTTGAAAAAGATAGAAATGTTTCACAGGCCTGCAGGAGAAACAGAGAGTGTAGCTAAGCTCTGCTGTGCTGTGCGTAAATGAAGATAGTCACATTTCACAGGAAGAGTTTCTTATTGTGTTATTTGCACGCAGCTCACAAAAGGAAGAGGTGCTGGAAGCATCTAGTATTGTCAAAAAACTAAATCTGCGGACTTTTCCTCCATCTAAAACTTATTTTCTTCTGAATAATAGTCCTGTTTTCTTGCTTCCTTGAATTGCACGATGCCTAAAAGTGTCTTATTTATCGCAAAAACATCTAACCAGTTGTTACATGAAATAAAAATCACGATTCGGAATGTTTGAAGAGAAAAAAAAATGAAGTCAAATGGTTGTGTTGAAGCTTAACATGTTTGAAAGAGCGTTTAGTTTGACAGAAAGCCGCATTTTAATTTATCGACAGCAGAAAAACCCATTTCCTGAAGGGCCGGGAAGCCTCAGCAGCTTTTTGAAAAAAATGTATTAATACGGTTATTATTACTGTTAATTCCTCTGTGATGATATTTTGTCGCCTCAAAAAGTGTTAAAAATTAAAAAATGAGGAAAGGAGTTACATTTATCCATTTTGATTTTATTGTGATACACTCCCCCCCCCTTTCTCTCTCCACACACACACACACACACACACACACACACACACACACACACACACACACACACACACACACACACACACACACACCAGTCCTCATGAATATTAATGCGGTCTAATCCCCATTTAGAATTACATTTGAGGATGGTTGACGTAAAGTTTAATAGGGATAGACCTCAAACTCACTGCGGAGGAAAAAGAAAAATCCGCAGACGAAAAATCAGCACCAAAAGCTGCGGTCACTGAATCAAATCATGCACTTTATATGTCGATGTTTTTTTTTATGTGTTTTAACCCATTACACACAACACAAACAGTATTTTATTTTCTGTTGTTTGGCCTGTGTGTCAGTGAGGGTCGTGGGGATGCAGCTCAGCTCGGTGGATCTCTGCAAAAACATCAACTTCTGTAAATGAGTCCTGAGCGAGCTTATATTCAGAGAAAAAACTGCAGGGATGAGAATTATATATTTGTGTGTGTGTGTGTGTGTGGAGTATCAAAGTGGAGGCCTTAAAAGACTTAAAAGTCATCGACGAGAGCACTTTGACAGAGAAACTTAAACATCAATAGTCGCCGTGAGTAATGTTGGAGGTTGAGTGTAGTGGCCTGCAGTGATGCTGCTTATTACAGGCAGGAACACAGTGGAGGATAAGGGCGCCTGAACGCATCGAAACGCACCTTAATACTGTATACATGAATTATTTTACGCAAGGAGGCCAAAACAGACTGACGGTGCCAGTTGAGTGTGGTCAAATGTATGAATGAGGCTATAACGTGGAGAGAGGTGATGTGCAGAGAGAAGATGCGTCCCCATGTTGGCGTTAATTGATTTGGGTTTGTGTTGCCAGGCTGCTGACTGGAGGTCAAACACCTTTACGCACCTTTTTTTTTTATTTCCTACCACATCTAAAGGTAGTAGAGCAGTCAGAGGGCCCGCGGAGGGTCCGACCGAAATACCATCACCCCTCCTCTCCTCTCCTCTGCACACTCACACACAGGCTCCGTTAAATTATGCAAAAAGGCCATTCAACAAATATGGCCCTCACAACACAAAAGAGTCGGGTTATTCTGACATTTCCCCTTACATTTCTTGTTTTTTTTTTCTACTCTCTCGATGTGAGTAAGACCCCGAGATAAACCCCTGAACAAGTATCAAGTTATCAAGTTGCACCAACCTTTTGTAATAAGAGTATTTTGTCTAATCCCAAATTGCAGTTGAATTTTCTTAATGCTGAGCTGGTAAAGCCTGGGATTAGGCGGCGAGGAGAGGAGGGGGAAAAGTTTTGTCCTTTCAGCCGGCAGGATTGGAAGCGGGGATCTGCGGGGATGTTGTCGGTGCTTATTAAAACGATGATGCATAAAACACAGTGCTGTAGGAGCCCCGGCGCTGCACGCAGAGACCCGGGCTCCCTCAGGTGCAGTTTTTTGGACGGCGGCGGGGAAAGGAAGTAATGCAGAGGCCGAGCGGCGCTCAGCACCTGTGAGGTGAGGCCAGGAGACTTCAAAGCTCAGGAGATAATCCATTCGGCTGAAGGATCCTCAGCTGCACAGCAGCGCCGAGGCACCGCCGCCTTTTACGCAGCGCTTCGCTCTTATTCACTGAAAAACAGGAAACTGACTCCAAATGTTTTCCCCTCTATCAGCCTCAACAGGAACATTAGAGAGCCGAGAGATGCTGCTGAGGTAAGACAGGACTCTGTCTGTCATTTTTATTCTTTTCCCACTGCCAAAAATGTTTTCTTATAATATTGGATTTATCAGATGAAATTCTTTCATAGACCTGAAAGTCATTTTCACTAAACCTGCAGTGATTTAAGATGAGGGGAATAACTTCGCTGGATTTAATACTGATGTTAAGAGGAAGGAACATAAACACCTTAGTCAAATTCAGGAGTTCAAGTTTTACGCATGAACATTTGTCAGAATAAATCCAACCAGCTTTTAAAAGAACACAGAAAATATTTTAACTATTCATACAACAATTTTAAATCCATGTAGAAGTGACCGGTATTGTGATTAATTTGAAATGTTTTCTACACACACACACACACACACACACACACACTCTCTCTCTCTCTAGCTCTCTCTCTCTCTCTCTCTCTCACACACACACACACACACAAACACACGCAGCCTTCTGACGGCACCGAGCAAAACGTCCATCGCCGTTTTGTCTCTTTGCTTTTATTCTCCAGATTACAGACCCCCGTAAACGCGCAATAATACAAACTAAAACAAAGCGCCTCGGGGGACGTAAAGTGCGTAATGTGCACGTACAGTCGGTCCCAAGCAGAGAAGAAACGAATCAGCAAATTAATTTGAAAGTATTAGAAAGGCCGGGGAGGACGTCTGCTGTCACAACCGATTTTGCTGCTTTAATCGGGGATGTGAGGCTGCCTGCGGGGATGGTGTGCGGGGTCCTACCCAGACATTCTGCTTTTGATCGCAGGAACATTTTTTCACTCTTTATTTTAGTTTGACATCAGTCTGCATTCCGAAAACTGATGCAAGTAAAAACAAAAAAGGTACATTTAAAGTGGTGACACTTTTTTTTTCTCAACATTCTAAAATGAATAGGCTATTGATAGTTTGTGCAGTTTTTATTTCCCTGTCCATCAATGGTTGCGGGTGACCGAGCCTCTCCTGCTCTGCCCCCGTCTCCAGCGCGCACAGAAGCGGCCTAGAGAGAGAGAGAGAGAGAGAGAGAGAGAGAGAGAGAGAGAGAGAGAGAGAGAGAGAGAAGCATCTGCTCGGTACAAAGTGATTTCTCTAATCTTCCTCGGTGGAACCTGTTCAGGACCGACCTCAAAGAAAAACCCGAACGCCAATTTTAATTTATAAACACGCACAAGTCGCAGGGGAATTGAACAGAGCGCCGAATAATAAGCATTGCTAAACGAAACGCTCGCTGGTGAATGCAGTGATAGGGGCCACTTATGTGCAGCGCTGCAGCCGAAGACGTGCATGCATTCAATAAGTTTTCGTTGTGTGAAAAAAATAAGGAAAAAAAAACATAATGGAATATGATCTAGATCATGTGGGATTGGAGGTAAAAAGGTAAACAAAAAAAACAAAAACATTGATTGAAAGTTTTGAAGATTAAAACTTTTAGAAATGTTTGAGCAATTAGATAAATGAAAATAACAGACTTTAAAGGCACCAAAATTCGTCGTTCGAATATATATATATATATCTCGATTATAAAACTGTGTCCAAATGCTTGTACATTTAATCCCTGCAGTTTTAAAATCTATGGAAACAAATACGCCACACGCTGCCTTTGTGGAATATGAAATCATAAGGACTTTATTATTGAAGACTTGGGTTATGACACTGGAATAAATAAACAGATAAATGTTCAACACGTAAAGGACATCTGCCCCAGATGTGGAGCTCTAAGTGATGCACGTGGAAGCATATTTCTCTTCTTCAGAATACAATAAATAGAAACCAAAAGTTGTTGAGCAAAATGCACATGAAATGTGACGACAGTTTCACTTACAAGCAGCTTAAAAGGACAAACGGCAATAAATAATATATATATTTTTTTGTTTTTGACTGCATGAATCCTGACAAAACAAAGAGGATTTTGGAAGCTATTGGTCAGAGCAGAGATGAAAATATACAACAAAAGTTTTTTTTTTTTTTTTTTTTTTTTAAAACATGATCTTACTTTTGGTAAACTGCTTTCAAGCCAACACAATAAAAAAAAAAGCAATAGGAAAGTTAAGATTAATGCAAGATTTATGAATGCGTTCCCCCCTTTAAGATATTTTACAAGTAAAAACTCTAAAATGAAATAATTAAAAGATACAGTCAAGTAATGAAGTAGCTCGAAAAGACTGATATTATAACATTTTTTTTTTCCTTTTAAAAGTCCAACTGAAACGTCATCTTCTCAACATGATGAAAAGATAAAAGTCCCCCCCCCCATTAAACCCAGTTGTGCTGTACCTCAAACTGACCGCTCTCCACATTCAGACAGAGAAGGCTGTGCTGCTGCTGCATCAGTACACGCAAATGTCACACAGGGTTTGCTCTTGTCTCGTACATATTTATATTACATACAAGTACCGTTCTTTGTAAAGAAAAGGAGAATTAAAATAATTAAAAAAAATGGTATATGAGTGGGACAGTTTGAGTCAGTATAAAGTGGGTGCAAAGGCATCGCAGGGGCCTCTGAACTCGGCCCGGTCTCTGTGGGTAATTATACCAAAACAACCACCACATCAGGATTCCAATAACTAGGATATATAATAATAATAGAAATATTTAGGAAAGCCACTCTCCAATCATAATTATAATATTCATTCTTATAATAATGATAACATTTTTTTTTTTATCGGCTACATTTGTTGGTTGCGTTTTTCTGAAAATGACAATCATTGAAGCACACACTTCTCCTCTTTCTTGGCCATCTTTCCTTTGTTCTGCTCCAGCGTCCTCTCCAGGTGCTCGTCCTCCTCCTCGGCCCTGCGGAGGGAGGGCACAGGTCAAAAGGTCAGATGTGTCAGGGGAATTGGGGGGGGAGGGGGGGGGGCGCGCACACACACACACACACACACACACACACACACACACACACACACACACACACACACACACACACACACACACACACACACACACACACACACACACACACACACACACACAGTACGTGCCACAGCAAATGTTGCGGTGCCGCCTGTGGAGTGGCCTAGCGCCAGGGGCAGAGCTCCGACCTTTCACCCGCCTGGCACCCTGTTGGTGGACAGTGCCGCCAATCTGGAAGAGATCCCGCCCATTGCAGGTGTGCTGCTGCTGCTGCCGTGCATGCAGGATGACTGCAGACTGGCTGGAAATGCAGGGCATGTATTTTCACTATGTCTACGGTTTCTGGGGGACTGCTGGAAATGTAAAGATAGGCAGCAGACGCTGTCGCGCTAACTCACCAAAGGGGGTTTGGACATTCCAAGACTTTTACATTTATACGTTTTAGACTGAGACTTGTTTTGTGTCTGGTGTTGGAGGATTGTGGGTAACTTACTGTTTCTCCTGGGCGTCCAGGTCCCTGACCAGCGCGTCTCGTTTGTTGACCAGTATGACCAGCTCATCCAGCAGCAGCTGCTCTCGTCTCTTCTGGGCCTCCGTCTTCTGCCAGTCTGCAACCACACCAGAGGAACAAACTACTTCACCACAGGAGACACTGAGGACTGTTTTTATTCTAAAAACCCTCGAGACACTTGTCACATGGATGAAAAGCTTGATTCTTTTGTCCTGCCAGGAACTCGTGACTGTACGACAGAGCAGACTCATGAACTACCTCACGCTTCAAGACAACATTTTTACAAAGACTTAACTCAGATCCTTCAGGAATAGAAATTTTCCTCCTGAGCTCTTCTAATAAAACACTTTTAACACTTTTTTTGACATGACCTCACTTGTTTCCAGCTCTTTATCAAGTAACCGAGTCACAATAAAGGACTACAGAGCTTCAACATGACAGACAGGTGGTCTGGTCGGATAGTTGGGTAAAAGTTCATCTTCTTATTAACCTGCTGGACTGTGTGGTAACACTCCGTCAGGTTGTGTGTGTGTGTGTGTGTGTGTGTGTGTGTGTGTGTGTGCACACTGATGATGTGCTGACCCGAGCAAACACACTTGAAGGATATTGTCATGTTAATCTGCAGCACACAGAGATATATGAAGAGTCCCATTCCCACAGGAAAAGGATTGTGTTTTAAGATTAAAAAGAATTTCATCATGGCCTATTAAAGGTGACAGCCATATTGTACGTAGCATTTCTATTCATTTTCATTTTAGCCCAAAAACTTTGAAAATATTAGAGTTTTGGATGAATTTTTGAGGTTAAAGTTTAGTAAAATCATCTTGGATATAGATTGATTGAAAGTCCGTTTCTACTTAGTTTAAGACTTAAAAAAAATGCTGTGGTTGAGTCTTCGTGGTCCAATATTTTTCATAGAAACATTTAAATAAATACAAACATCTAAGTGTAATCTCAAAGCCAAACAGTTTGTTCCTCAGCTAAATAAACAAACAAACAAACAAACAAACAGGTGAGCCCCTGACCCTCGTCTCTCAGTTCTTCAGGGCCTTTTTCAGGAAGGGCCCCCACAGGGCCCCACAGGGTCCAGGTGGGACCCCGATCCAAATCCCCTCTCCCTGGAGGGGAGGGGGGCTGCCCACAGGAGAGCACTCGCTCCCCCTGGGGCTCAAATATCCGCCTGGCGCCCTTGGCTCCACATTCACAACACCGGGGCAGCACTCTTCCCTCCCTCACCCCCAAAACTCACCCCCAAACACTGCAGTGCTTAAACAATTGCATCTTTACAAAAATGTGTTTGTTTACCTCCTTGTTGTACAATTTACACAACAATCCAGCATCTGCGTGCATCATGTAAAAACAGGACAACTTGTACATACTTTAGATTAAATTAGATTCAACTTTATTTGTTGTAACCCAGTGCAACAAAATAAATCAGACTAATACAGAAACATCTAAGACTGACAAAAAAAAAGAAGTCTCTCTGCAGATTTTCCGCACTGTCCAACAGCTAAAGGAAAGGCAGGAAATCTCCAGCTATTCCTCAGCACAGTGTGAGAGAATGTGTCCCCCTCAAAAACCCTCCATCGTTTCATATTTAAAAAAAAAAAAAAAAAAAAAATAGAAAGAAATCCTCTCTAGCCCAGAGAGAATTCAAACACAGTGTGCAACTTCGGTGGCGCGTAGGCAACTTCACCCCTCTATCAATATTTAACCGTCTATTGATTCGAGAATAAAAGCAATGTTGTAAAATGTCACTCCCAAAATAAGTGTGGCTTTATTAAAAATAAATATCCCCCCCTCATTGAGTCAAATTGCGGCACTCAGGATGTGTGTGTGTGTGTGAGTGTGTGTGTGTGTCACGCTGGGCCCAGTGTGTTTGTCCTGAAAGGTCTGCGCTCTCTTCATTGGCCCTGCTCGTCCCTTTGAAGTCGACCACAGAGCGAAATGAACACAGTCCCAATATTTGGCTCTCTACGTTCCTCTCTTCCTTTCTCTCCCGTTACCTCCCTCGTTTTATTTTTTTTCTCTGCGAAGCAAATTGACTCTCCTCAGGCTTTGTGGGGGAAATCAACAAATATATATATATATATATATATATATATATATATGTATATATATATATATATATATATATATATATATATATATATATATATATATATATATATTATAATAACTGCCAAATATGTTCAAGCCTGTATCTGAAGAGTGTTTTTTCAATTTTTTTTTAAAAAAAAGGTTAGTTTAGGATACTGAGAAATAAAGACAATTGTGTCAAGTGAAGGAAAAGAAAAGCAGATGAGTCATCATGTGAGTCATCATCTTTAGAAAATTGTGAGACAGGAATGTGTGTATCCAAATCCGCCATAACTCCACACTCTCCCACAATCCTCTCTCTCGACAAGGCCAGCCCACAAGAGGAGGGTTCAGAAAAAAGAAAAAACAAAAACGTCCCACAAAAACAGAGAGGTATGTAAAAAAAAAAAAAAAAACTTTCCTCTTGATCCTGCCCTCCTTATCCTTCAGAGCACATTTCAGCTAAAAAGCCAAAGTCCTAGTCGAGGGGTGTGGGGGTTATGGGGGAAAGCACACTGCTGTCAATCACATGTCACATAGTCCCGCCCCCCTCATTAGGAAGGTAAACAATAAAGAGAGCCGATGAGAGACGTGACCAGGCAACACCAGAGCAGGGCAGGCTGGGTAACCAGACACCCAGGAACAAACAAAACACCCTGCAGCCACTCAGAAACCCCCCCTCCACATAACCCCGCCTCTCCCATGAGAGACAGAGGTTAAAGACTTGGAGGAGTGTGTACAACTCACATGGTGGGTGCGTATTCAGATAACCCTTGCCGTGCACGCCAACGGTAACCATGTGAGTCTGCACAAGGCACACAAGAATGCGCTGGTTCAAATCCCCATGAACCCCTCCCCGCCCGGTCCCTGCGATGCTAAATGTATTCAAGAGAGAAAACTTGGTCCAAAGCCCCGTTCCCTCAAAGCCAGGAGAGACCATCTTACGTGCATCCATCTATCTGTCTCTCACATTTCCTGTCTCTCTCTCTCACACACACAGACACACACAGACACACACACAGAACAACGGTGTGACATCAAAGGATTTGATCCACAGCTTCATATGTCGAGAGACAACGTCCTCCAGAGTCTAGAGTTTAGACATTTACGACTACAAACTTATTATAAACTTAGTCATTTTACTTTTTCTTATCCTCTCTGCTCTCTCTACCTCTTTTTCTTGTGTAAAAGGCCTCCAAAAGCTGGTTTTGGCAGAGGTCCAAGTGGAGTCAAGAGACAAAAAGTGTCACCAGAAGAGAAGAAAGTTGATAGACAGGGGGAAAATGGCTGATAAATACAAACCATCTCAACAGCAACCAGGAGATTTTATTCTCGGTTACATCGCAAGCAAACGTTTAAAACTGATACAAAAATGTAATGATTTAATTCTTGAAGGTTAAGTGTTAAAACCGGAACAGATATGCTTTGATCCAGTACTGACCACATTAAAACAAGTAGTTGAGAGTTAAGTAGTAAGACAAGTATTGTGTCTGTTTCCCCTGAGCCATAGAGCTCCATCATTGTCCAAAAAAAATTAAAAACACATTGACGAGCCTCACTGTTGCACTGGGTGACATGTTCATTTATTACAATGGACATGAGCAATTCTGAGTCAATCCCACATACACCATCCTGATGCTGTAAATACTCACAAGTGCACCAAATGCGTATAAATCTGCAAAATAGTCCCCAACACATACATATACTGCTGTTTGAGTAACATTTGCTACAAACTATAGTGCTCAGCTGTTTTAGGAAATATCTGTCTCCTGATTTGAAAGATGTACGTCTTCAGTAGTTTTATGGTTAGTTTTGGTATTTTCATGGGAATTGTTGACATTAAAAAAAATAAAGAATATCACCAGCTTTACCGTTTATTTCCAGGACACTGACGTTTACAGGCAACTTAAACTAAAACTTAAAACCTTTAATATTCACCTGTTGATGTAACTAGCTTGGTTTTCCACCGTCCTGACTCACAAACTGATTCGATATGAAAACCTTTATGAGACAGTACAGCTCTTAAAAACTGAAACAAGTTAGTTTATGAGACACTGAGCAAGCAGAAAAACTCGCTTCTAACTTTTTAAAACCCAGGCAGATCCAGAAACTGAAGCATGAATATAAAACAAAAGACACATCTGTTCCACCATATGTTAGAATAACCAGCATATAATATCATGTTAGCTACACTACAGGAGGTACTTGGAAAATACTTAAAGTCACATCTTCTGGGGGAGCAATGCGAATATGAACATTTAAAGTACTTTATCTTTGTTTTTTGTGTCACCTTTTTGTCACCTATTATTATTTTCCTAAATTCCCCCAAAAAGTCTGACAACTCGTGGAACGAAGGTACTTGTTATCGGCCGTTCCAGTCAACTAGCAACCCTGAAAGAGTTGGCGACATCATCAAAAGTCGCCTATGTGATAGGATTCCACAGTGCACCTAATCAATCAGGGTCTGTAGCGTGCCGCCCCGATGTGTTACAAAGCCCAAATAGATTTACAAATGGTAAGCGTGTGTGTGTGTGTGTGTGTGTGTGTGTGTTTGTGTGTCAGGGGTGTGGAGAGGGATAAGCTCCTGCATAGGATTACATATTGATTTTAAACATATAAAAAAGCTTATCATATCAAACCGTAACAGGAAAAACTCTGGGACCCGGCTATGCATAAATCCCTTTTAGATGGTGAGAGGCCGTCCACTTTAAAACACACACACACAGGCCCTCGAAGGGAGCCAAGACACAGTTTTGTGTGTGTGCATACATAGGTGTGAATCGGTAAGCAGATAAAAAGGGCATAGTGGATCAATTTTGTGGCAGGGAGATGAGAGTGTGGCATACAGATGGCATTTTCCCACCTGGCATCACACCAAGAAGGTACAAGAGAGGTGGTTATCACGGAGCATGCTCATAAACAACATCAATGCTGGCCCGAGAGCCTCCACTCGACCCAAACTCTTTGCACATTTAATCAAACTCAGAAAACTTTTTTAACATCATGATGTTGGAGAAACGCGTCACTGTGTGCCATTGTTCCTACTTTTCTCTTTTAATCCAGCTCAGAGGCTCTCTGTCCATTACTGTATTTCTATTAATATTTGTTCTCTATTAGTGGGATTATTATTTCTGGACCTGCCTTTAAACCTCTATTTCAGTTAATATCTCCATGTAGTTGATGCTGATTGTTAAAATCAAAACTGCAGCAAAACAACTAAGGTCCCCAAATTATAAAGAGTATTATTGCCGTTAAGTAATCATGAAATGTTATACAGCAATACATTTAAGATTAGAACTTTCTCTCTGCTTCTGCATTTTCCACCTCTGAAGTATTTCCTTTCCTCCTCTGTAACGTCGATAGGTGTTTGAAATTTGTTTTATCACGATACAAAAAATAACTGTTGAGATCTTCTAAGTCATAAAAATAAATCTAAGAAAACTTTTGAAGAATTTGTTCTTTAGCAGAATATCAGCTTCAGAGTTGATTTCAGAGGAATCCTCTCCTCCTGACTCCTCTTTTCACCTCAAAGCACTTTCGTCTTTCTTCCTCTCGTCCTCTCATCCTCCCTCTCACGTGTCATGCAGCTCAAGTCAGCAATATAAATGTAGAATGAAACGTCATGAGTCAAACTTTTTTTCTCTCTCTCTCTCTCTCTCTCTCTGTTCTGGTCTGGTCTGCAGCATCAAACGGAAACTGAGCCAAGCAGCTAAACCCAGTTAACTTAATACCTCCTGCTTTTAACTCTCGTCTAAATCTAAAATGTTTACACTAATATACAGACTAATCTTACGATCTTAATCTTACTTTATGTCAGTGTTTACAAAATCATCCAAGTCTGGTGCAAATGGACAGGCAATACTTTTTAATAATTTATTATACTAAAATGCATAGAAATAAACTGTTAGCATTGTTAGCCAGTTAGCTGTAGCACACATTGACCTGGACAGACTGTGCTTGTGTATGTATATGATGAAGACTGTGGTCAAATATGTAACTATGTGTGGCGACTGAGAGGAAGAGATTGAGCCAGAATAGTGTGTGTGTGTGTGTGTGTGTGTGTGTGTGTATCATTGCAGGTTTATATTTTTCTCAGCAGGTGTGTGTGTCAGGGCAGGTGTATCTTATCGAGATGTGTTTTTTTTCCCTCCCTCTGCTCTGACTCACAGTGCACTCTCTCTCTGTGTCATCGACTGGCCAACCAAATCAGCAATTACTTGCACGCCCGACCATCGCTCAATGGACCTGCCCAAGCACCAAATAAGAGCTGGGGAGATGGGTGGCGAACACACACACGGTCACAAATACACACATATAAAGACAGACACACAGGTGGACATACAAACACACCGGTGAGATATAAACACAAATGCAGAAAAACAGACTCACTCACACACACACACACACACACACACACACACACACACACACACACACACACACACACACACACACACACACACACACACACACACACACACACACACACACACACACACACACACACACACACACACACACACACACACACACACACACACACACACACACACACACACACACAAAAACACCCCTCTTCCCAGCAGCTCAGAACTAGCTGTGGCTGCTAAAGAAAGGTAGAGCCTGTGAATGTTAAGTGCCTCCGTTAGGGAGGAAATAAGGCAGGCTGATAAGTTAGTCAGCTGCAAATCTAACAAGTCCACATGAAGGCAGAGAGGAGCGCGGTGACACGACACACACCACCTCTCCACCTCACACACTATCTCTGCTCTCTCACCTCCACACACACACAGACAAGCAGGTGGACACACGATACACATCCGATACATAAAGAAATACAGACACACACACACACACACACACACACACACACACACACACACACACACACACACACACACACACACACACACACACACAAAAGACAAAAGCAGACTAGCACACATACTTCAGCTCATTACAATAAACAAACAAACACAGACACACACACAAAGTGAAAGCAAACTCACTGGTACACACACACACACACACACACACACACACACACACACACACACACACACACACACACACACACACACACACACACACACACACACACACACACACACACACACACACACACACACACACACACACACACAGGCATATGAACCAGAGAAACTGAAATCCTCTCATTTGACTCGAGCTGTGGACACGCTGCAGCTCAATAAATATAAATAAATAAAATGACCGTGCGAAGACCGATCAACCTGGATGCAGGCAGCGTGGCACCGTCTGCAGCTCCTGCTTGGCTACGCATGTCTGCTCCCCCCCTCAATCCCCTCCCTGCCTGGCCCACCTCCTTTCTTGCTAATTACAATTGATTTATTATGGACCCGGTAGCTTATCAGGCGCCCGGTGAAATTACAATGGGTGTCCGAAGGCTGCGAGGAGAAAGAGGGGTTGGGGATGGGGGCGTTGGTGGTCAATGTCGAATGGCAAAATCAATTAGCATTGATTGGCAAAAGGTTCATTTTGCCAAAGAGGACGCAGTCGAAGGGGATTAAACTTCCCTGGCCCCCTGACAACTTTGATACGACACAATGGCTGCTTTTCTGGCTGCGGTATAGTTAACAAGCTTTCAATAATATAACCGCATCTGTTTTGTTTTTTTTAACCTCGCAAAACCGTCTCTCAATGTGGCTGGATTTCAAATCAGGCATCGGCTAGTCGGGGGCTAGGTAGGAAACAGATAGCATTGATCAAGTATCAGGAAGTGAAATCCCTCACAAGCTCGCATCTTAATCCTCATCAAGAAGCCGACATAGAATTCAAATCATCCTGCTTCAGGCTCTTGATGAAGGCTGGCCAACAGCCGGACAGAATGCAAGAAAGGCTCATAAGACCATACAGGTGGAGAAAGATGGATTAGACAGTAGCTTTACTTTCTCTTTGTTACCAGGAAATGCAAACTCTGTTTGTCTTCTCTAGTAGCCATTTTGACAGCTAAAGAAACATTATCAGATGTTCTGAAAAGTGACTCCCTGACAGATTGTTGGTTACTTTGCTTCCCATTTGCAAACAGTAGCACAATCCAGGAGATTATTCTAAATCAGTAGTGATCCTGATTAATTTAAGCGGAATCATTTGATGGTCAAAATGATTTTCTAACGACACAAAAATAAGAGTTTGAAATTTAACAGTGCAAGTAAGTTTGTTAGTAAAACAAAGGAAAATAAATCCTAAGACCTCCTGAGTGTGTGCGTGTGTGTACATGTGTGCGTGTGTATACCTACCCTCTATGGCCAGCATGGCTCTCAGCTCTCTGTTCAGCAGTTCGAAGCGTCTCTCCAGATCGTGCTCTTTCTCCCTGTGGCAAGTTAGAAAGAGAGAGAAAAAAACACACAGACAACAAAGTTCATCAATATGTTAATGACTAAATCATTAAGCACTTAAAGAAACCTGCAATAAACATTGATTCAGCTACTCGCCTGGACCTTCTCCGGCTTCGCATTAATCTACTGCACATAACTGATACACATACTGCGCTCACACTCACGCCCTGGGTGAATGTGAATGTGTGTGAGGAAAAAAAAAAGGGAATATAAAGAGAAAAGAAAGGTGGTGAAAATGCATAAAAAACGAGTGACAAGAAGCATAAAGGAGAAGGAAAAAGACAATGAAATAAATGTGTATCTACTGTATGGACATGCCATGAGTGTGTGTGGTCTATATGTGTGTATGTATGAGTATATGTGGGGTATGTGTGTGTGTGTGTGTGTCTGTATGCAGCACAAATTAAATTCTTTCCTCTTTCAGCCATATTAAAAAATGAGCTTATTCGGTCCCTAATAGAATTTGTCCTTCACAGGCGCCTTTTCTCTTCGCCTCCACAAAGAGAGAACAGAAAGGGCTAATAATCAGCCCTTCTGTCAATTGGCCACTTTAAAAGCCTCCCCTTTCCCACGATATAATGTGATTATGAATACTTCAATCTCTCCTCCACTTGCACACTTTGAAATCCCAACAGCCTCAAATGAAGAAGAAAAAAAGGCTGCGTGTATGAGTGTGTGTCTCCACCTGTCGCAGCTGACCACATACAAAGAGACTAGCGATAGAGTGATGATCGCCACATTTCTATTGATTTCATATCCCGTCCGCATGTAAATCAATGAGCGGATAGACAGAGGGGGGTGAATGGAGTGGAGAGTACACTCCCACCCCGTGTAGCTTCGACGAGTTTGATCTAATGCTTGAATAGAAGTGTGATGTTTCCACGCTTTTAGTGTTTATCACTTTACAAAAAACTAACAGGTGCTAATGGCGTCTGGCTTGAAAAATAGGGCATTGTGGATGTGGTGTTAATGTGTCAACAGACAAGTCGATTTTTGAGATACATACAGCAGAGAGAGCTGGTTCTGTCGTCTGATGAGTGCATTCTTCTTGTTGACCAGCATGAACCACTCCTGCATCATGGCCTCCTCCTCCTCCTTGTTGTTGCCTGTAAAATGCGCGCAAGACACACACACACACACACACACACACACACACACACACACACACACACACACACACACACACACACACACACACACACACACACACACACACACACACACACACACACACACACACACACACACACACACACACACACAAACAAGCAGTTACTCACATGATAAAAAAACATTTTCAATAAACTGTTGATATTTATGCCTCAGTTGTTTCCTTGCATCCTTTTGAAGCAATAAACAGTAGCTAAAAGAACAAGCTAAAATACAGTAGAGTGAGCTTGATAGCTAAAGGGTAATTTTCTACCATCATTTGCGTCTTTAAATAACAAAATTAGAGCATACATACATACATACAAGCATACACAAATGAAAGAGATGATGCAGATAAATGACTCCGTCTTTTTTGCCACTGCAGAGTCAGTCTGTCCACCAGATATGTATGTGTGTTTATACATTGCTCGCTTATGTTCCTTGTGTAAACATTCACACACTTCACACCATGTCTTCACAACGTCAATACGACTTCAACCCAAGCGGGATTAACTCGGCGATTACCGTCGAGCGCCTTTACAGAGTGGAGCCTCTCACTGTAGGGCAATACATATCCCACCAATCACTCAGCAGGGCCTTAAAAAAAACAACACACATCTCTGGTACTCTCCGATGCTTAGTGTAATATCTGCTCAACACATGGAGAGCTAGCAAGGCTCAGATGCATGGCTAATGTAAGCTTCGCCCATGCCTGGGGCTAAAGCTCTGTGCTGTAACTTACTTACAGGGTACAATGGGATGCGCACAACTGATAAGGACAAAGCACACTGAATGGAAACCTTCACATATTAGCCACAAGAACAGCCTCCATTGGTCCTGTTTGACCTGGAGTAAAGACTGGGAGAGGATCCGTATGACAATTTCAAAAGTGATTCAGCTTTTTGAAGACCAATTATTAAGGAGTTATTTCAAGGCAGTTTTGCATCTTAATGTCTTTCAATACTAGCACGAGATGACAACTACATCCAAGTCGTTAAAGTTTACTGGTGGTGTTAAATGCATTTTAACATAAGTAAGGTTGGTAAACAGCAGTTAAAGCTATAGTGCTTAGTTTCTGTCTCCCCCATGAGGAATTCTAAGTAATGACGCAGTTTCTTTGTAGCCAAGGAGGACACGGAGGATTAAAAAACATGATGGACTCTTCAGAAGAGGTAATTATCTTCGATTTTCTGCGTGCGAAAGTTGCCGGAAGACACCAGTTTCTGAACATAGCCATACTGAGAAATACAGAGAAAGTTTTGTATCAACTATCAATTAGCTTTGTATCAACTCATTTGGCAATGGCTTGAATGTAACGGACGTTCATTAATATAAAAAAGTTACGCACTAAAGCTTTAAACAGGCCTTCATTTTCAAATGTGATCTGTTGACAAGCAGATAAATGCTGGTTTCGTATCATTAAGACAAAACCTTCAATTACATATTTGAATTTGCATCTAATTTATGTAGCTTAAGTGACAGGATTGGGATTTTAAATGTATTAACATGTTTTCCTACAAACACTTAATAAAATCTAAAACTGATATGTGTTATTTGAGTCTTTCCAGATTAATACAACATTGGAATAAATTACAGGATGGGCAGCAGAGTAAATACCAGTTTCGAGATGTAGACCTGTGTCAGTGCTTTGGGTTCAGTATGTGTGTTAAAGATGACATGTAGATCATTACAAAATACAATTTCATTCAAAGGATTTTTGTTTTGATATTCATTTGTATTTTGCATTTGTCATTTTGTAAATAAACTCTGCTGTGGTCAGTTCACTGAGCACTCTTTATGTTTAGAATTGGGATATAAGCTTTGTGGCACTGGAGGCCATTTAAACAGCGACAGCAGCATTAATCTGACACTCAGTGCGTCTGTGAAGAGAAGGAATGGATGAAAACAGAGGACGCCAGATGAAAGATCGTCTTAAGGCTTATGTTATTATCTCTCGCTGTTTTTTCTCTACCTTTCTCAAGAGGAAGGTTTAATAGCTGGGAAGCTACGACAGGCATCATAACAGAATTAACACTAAGAAGACATTTCATACCACTTATTTATTAATTGGGGGCTCTATGAATAATAAAAAAGGCATTGGTGCGCTGTATAATGGAAGAAAAACATGTATGCCAAGTTTTGATGTTTTATATTTTTTCATTCTTTTCTATATAGAAAGCATTCCGGCGATTGTTTCTTTAACTTGTTTTTCAAATGGCTTTTGCACTCCATTTTTCTGATGCATTCAAACATCAGCGATGCACTGTTTTAAGCTCATTCTACTTATGCTTTTATTGGAAGACTATACATTTAAAAACAATAGGTTCGGTGCTTTATGGGCTCCTAAACATTGATCACAATATCTGCATATTGACTGATTCAGCTGCTCAGGACAGGAGAAAACCAGTCAAACACACACACACCACTGCTCTTTGCAGAGGAGAGGGAGTATTGGGCCGATGCGTCATTGACGACAAAAGGCAGGCGCGTGGATGTGTGGCGGACACTGGTGCGTGTGTGGACATTTGTGATACTCTGAGCCAGCAGATGTATGTAATTTCATTTAGGAGGGTGGAGCGGGGAGGGAGGGGGGAGAGAGAGAGAGAGAGAGAGAGAGAAAAAAAAAGAATGAGCGAATGAAAGAAAGCTTCAGGATTTAGCGGAATCGGGGACTCGTGGATTACTGTAGTCAACTTTGAAACGGACGACACTCGGAGGGGGGATAAAGCCGGCACTGACAGGTCATTGTGCTGCCTCGAAGTCAAATAAAACAAGCAAATAATAATGGCAAATATTAAGCTCCTGTGACATTGTGGCGAGGCGGGCTGGAAGACGAGGGGGGATTATAAAGCTATATCCCCCACTGCTAGCCAGGGAGCAGCTACCAGCCAACAACCAGCCACATTTTATGAAAGGAGGGAGGGGAGGCGAAGAGAGGGAGAGAAAGAAAATGAGGAGAGGAAAGAGAGAAAGGCAGGGAGGTCAGAGGAAAGGTATGGGAGGATAGGAGGGAAAAAAGGGTATAAGGAAGGAGAAAGGGAGAGACGAGGCAGGGATGAACAGAGGGGAAAATGGTGAATGTGGAAGCGACTGTAGGGAGGGACGAAGGGAATAAGGGCAAGCAGGTGAGCAATTTCAAAGCCAAGAAAGAAAGGAGGGGATGGAGGGATGCAGGGAGGACGAGTGGCGACAGCTGCTCAGCATCCTCCTCCCTTCACTCAACCTCTCTAGAGTTGAACTCTGACCTCCAGATACTACCTGACTTAAAGAGACAGCAGTGTGTCTGCAGTTTTTTCTGACATATAAATTGAGTCACATTTACTTACGTCTACTGTTTATGTTTGGGAGATAAAACTCTAAAATCCATTCAAATAAATAAATAAACTTAATACACATCTGGAAATTAAATAGAGGAGAACTTCACAGTTATTCACAAGTTATTCCCTGCTGTATTTAATATCGACAGTGACTGCTATGTTTAGCAACACACAACAACAAACAATTATTTTTATAATTTTTAATAATCGCTTCTTTTGTCTTTTACTTAGTCTGTAAAATGTCATAGTGTGAAATAGCCATCTCAATTTCACAGAGAACAAGGGCGCATTTTCCAATTGTTTGTTTTGTCCAAAACCCAAATATATTCCAATTACATAAGCAGAAAATCCTAACCCATGTGAAGCTGGAACCAGAAAACATTTGTCATTTTTAAACGATAAGTCGATCATAACAAATTGCTTTCTGTTCTAATCAATCAAGCAATCAATCAATAGATTGTTTTAGCACTAATGTTAACACAATGTAATCAGTGCCTTAGCTTAACTGCATGTTACTTGAAGTGACCAGTGAAATAAGGCAACGTACATTAAAAAAAGCATTTAAAAGCAATGGTTGTTTCAGTTTTATGTATAAACGGAAGATTATTGAATACGAGCTGTACTTAAATAAATTGAGGCTCTAATGCAGGGTTGGGGGGTTTGATTCCCACTGGGACAACCCCTTTTCTAAAACTGTATCCACTCGCTGTCACTGTAATGAGCGCGCCCACCAAATGGCATATGTTAAGAGTGACAACAACAGAGAAAAAACTGGTGAACGTTGTGTTGTATGTAGACAAATGGTGTAAATATCCCTGGCAAACACCACTGACACTGTGTCTGTGAATCCAGCCTTGGCTCTGGGAAGCTGTGGATCCATGCTGGCTCTCAGGGGGCCATCTTGGATCAAAGCATCTGGCGGTTTGGCAGGTTGCATTCTAGGTCTTGCTGCTTGCCTTACACGCCATTTCTCAGTGCTCAACACAGAGCAGGGCAGAGCAAAAAACAAGCCAAAACCTACTGAGACTGGAGCAATAAGTTTGGCATCGGTACAATGTTTGATCAGGACATCAAAGGATTAGTGAAATATGTCTGATGGAGATACACAGGGTTTCCCTACCTACAGGAAACTATCATCATTAATATCATGTTTGGTGTTACCTCAGCTATCACTGTGGCTGTGATGGTGAGAAACACACAAGATACAATCAACTCAGACACATATACACACACACAGCCAAGATAGAACTGATACACACACATCCCGACAACCTCTCTATCTGATTGTCTGTCTCCCTCCTCTCTTGTTTCACTCTCTCTGTCTCATAAACACAACCGGGATACAATGACATGAACTGCATGTGTAGAAGGGGACTGTTATCCTTAAGGAATGAATAAAGGCTGGTTAGCAAGGGTCAATGTCTGTTTGTATGCATCCGTATGAGACACAGAGCGAATTAGAAAAAAGAAAGAAACGGAGAGAAGGAGAGACAGGGTGAAAAGACAGCATGAGCCTCTATAGCCAAATAAGATTAAGATAGCTATCTTGGCCACTGTTCCATTCAGGGTAGATAGGAATAATGAAACGCACCCTGAGGTGGTCAAACTGCTGCTGCTGCTGGTGGCCTGTGCCGGTTTTTAATTAAGTCTGTAATGCTACTATGCTAGGTCTCACCAAATGCAGTCAAGGGGTAGTTTTAGTGAGTAAATACTCTTTTAAATGGACTCTTTTCATTTGCTAAGATACCCAAAGCTGCAAGGCATACAAGCAGCAATAAGATAGTTTTTTTTGTACAATGTATCGGGGAATCTGTAGAGCAGGTAGATAGTCCGTGACCCCTAGGGGTCCTCGGAGTTAGTGCAGGGGGGCCACCAAATTATTTCTTAATTATTTTGAAAGTTTATTTTTCAAAAAATTAAAATGTCTGAAAATATACATTAATAAGAATCCAACATATTAATAGCAAAGATAAATTGGCCTTTTGTGATTTGTGGGAAAAAAGTACATATTGAAGATAAGCTTACTGTACGGTAGCAACTAGGGCAGCCATACAGTAAAGCCTAAAGAGTCACTGTGCCTTCCACATGTATGTTTAACGTTAGAAAATGATGTCCATTGATTGACCATTTACTTGTATCCATTAGGCCCAGGTCAATATGCAACTCAATTGTATACAATATATACAGTAGGGGTCCCTACTCGGTCTCTCTTTCAGCTAAGGGATCCCTGGCCTAAAAAACGTTGAAGCCCCCATGCTTTAAAGGGTTTGATAGTCTATTGGTTCATCTGTCCTCAATGTGCACAAACTTCATTGTTGAAGTTTGTGACTAAAGCAGCCATCAATAGGTGCAATGTTGCACTAAAACGGCAATTAATGATAGTTTACATTATCAATTTGCTGTCAATTATTTGTTTAATTAACCTTTTCATGTATGAAATGTTAGAAAGTGGTGAAAAATGCCTCTTACAATTTCCTTAGAGGCCAAGGTGACATCTTTAAATTGCTTGTTTTGTCTGAGCAACAGTCCATAAGCCACATGCATTCAACTTATAATTATTTTAAACAGTGAAAAGAAGAAAACATTCGAGACGCTGGAAATAGCAACTAGAAGGTCAAAGTATTGACCCCTGTGTTGCCCCCAGTATTGACTAATTCACGGTTTCCTTAAATTGCCTAATTGCACTAAAGCAATTAGTCAATTTATCTATTAGTTGAACAACAGAAAATTAATTGTCAACTATTTTTTATAATCAGTTATTTAAGTGATTTGTAAAGCAGAAATATATTCTGTGAGGTACAACCAGGAAATCCTTCACTTGTCTTCACTAGAGAAACTTCCCGTTGCCTTGAAAGTGGGAGCTTGGATAACAGGGAAAATGAATGAGACAGAAAGAGAAAAACATTAAAAGCTGTGATCACAGCACGTTCATCTCATTTCTTATCCCACCATTTTGCCATTTAATCCAATAGCTGCTAATCCAATTTGTCTATCGGACATGTAAAAAGGCAGGGAGGAGGAGGAGAAAGGAGGAGAGGAGGAGGAGGAGGGAAAGGGAGGATGTAGGGCTGAACTTCTCTTCTGTGTCCAAGTCACTTTCTGAATTGCTGTTTATTTAGGGACGAGCCACACTTGTGTCTCTCCCATCGTTCTCTCCATCTGACCGTCAAACCCGTCTGATATCAGTGGGGATCAGGGAAGATGAAAGCCAAAGACGCATGAAAGGAAAAGTGAAAAAGAAGGAAGAAAAAGAACAGGATGAACATTGTTTCCTGTGATTAGGTAAGAGCTTGTTAAAAGGCTGTCACTGCAGCGATGTGAATATGCATGACAGGGGCCGGCCTAATCAGAGAGGTATGTGGCGAGGACCGGAGGGGGGGAATTGTGCGTATGTAGCCTACTGAAGACTTGATTTAATTAACGTGAGTAGAGGAGTGTCTTGTTATGAAGGATACGCAGGGAGACTGAACGTGTCGCTTGTAAGCAAGAAATTCAGCTTAAGCCACACAGCATAATCTAAAGCCTGCAGTAGTTTAGGAGATTTAGGAGAGGAAATTTCCAGTTGTGGCAAAATCAGTCAGAAAATGTTTACGTAAAGTTAATAATCAGATTTGACAGTTTACTCCCTTCACTCTATTCTTCACCCTTCTTCTAATGTTGCACTATAAAAGCAGAATCACGTTTCTTAAACGCTCTTATTCAGAGTGACACACACTAAGTGCACTGAGTTGCAGCAATTTCCAATTCAGCAGTCTCCAAACTCAACACTTGTTATAACTGTAGGAATCAACCCCCTCCCACCTCAAATACCCCGATGTCATCTACATTTCACATGTGATTCCTCCTGCTCTCTCCTCCTCTATTCGGCTCTCTGCTGGAGTGGTGCTGAGGGCTATTTTTTCCGGGGAGGCTTGTTCGAGGCCTTTTTAGCTGCCCTCAATGGCACAATGGTCCCAGCATATAGAGCAGATTCCTGCTTTATTGAACCTGTGTATAATGTCTGGTGAATGGAACACATTAACCGATTCACACTCACCTCTTTGCCTTCCCCGGATAGAAAAGTAAAATAAGAAAGAGAAAAAAGAAAAACGTTCTCTCACACTGAGGCACAATGACTGCCTTTTCCACCAGTGTCATTTGTCAACCACTGCTTGCTTTACAACTTACAAAAGAGGTGGAGGTAGGGGAGAGAAGCAGGAGTGGCAGAGGACTGGCTGAGGGATGAATCGGGTCTTTTCCATAATGATAAGTGGGGCTGCATAATTATTTGTTTCTAATTACAAAGTGTATTTAACGGTGGAGGCATATCTGTCAGTATGGGGATGATGGAAAAGAACCTGTTTAACATGCAGAGCTTCTGAATTAATTATGTAAGATCTTGTGTAATGATTTTGGTTTCCATAATCAAAAATCACAAAAAAAAATCAGCATGTGTCAAATGTTAAAATATTGAAGTAGATATAAAATGTCCAATTAAAAAAAATCACTGAGACCAATAAGGGTTTGAAATGAACACCTGCTGATGTGTTAGTAGTTAATGAAAAAGAAGTAACATTTGTCCTGGGATAAAAAAAATATATAAAAAAAAGCTCACCCGCTACAATGATCAATAACTATGATCTGGTCACGTTGGAAACCAGTTAACCAGTATAAACTCATCATGAGTCAGTCAAATCAAAGCACAGCTGCAGCTGAAAATCTGCAATCTGTCCTTCTAGGTAATAGCTTGACAGCCTGATGCTGGTAACGATACAAAATTAACATTACGGTGTTTACTGTCAATAAATATAAAACAAAGATAAACATAAAAAAGATTGAGTAACATATGGGTTGGGTAATATGTTTAATTACTACAATGACTGATAAATACAGCATGACTCTCTGTCTTCTAGAAATAACATTTATATACAAATTTGTTTTGCCAAATGCATTTTTGAGAAAATGTTTAGTAACAGCTACCTGGATTATGCTCACTGGCAAAGTCTTTCCAGTAGAAGAAGTGCTATGTACTTTCTGGAGCTGCATGGAAGTCAAAGGGAAGCTCAGGGTGGATGGTGGGTGTACAAAGCGAGGAACTCTCAGACTTGAAACTGGTGTTAGCATCCTGATCCTTGCTTGTGTGGTTGTGGTTTAGGGAAATATTGTGGTTTCAGTTAAATATTTAAAAAACCAAACAAGTCCTGGGCTTCAAGTCAGTGGTGACTTTTTCAATATTTAACCAAGACCACAATCTGTCCTTTACCTTAACCAAGTGCTGTGAGTTCCTACACAACCATAAAAAAACATTATTCATGCTTTAATTGCTATGAGACGGATATTGCTGAAAAACCAAATAAAATGGGAATGAACACTTTGCAGATACATTAAAATGTTTCGTCATTATTTTAATAAAACTGCATTTCTCTCAAAAGATATTTGCTATTGTACATAGGTAGCATATAGGCATAGCCTATAGGTAGCATATACTTTTGTCTCTGAAGTTTTTTTCTTCAGTTTTTTTGTGCAGAGACCCATAATCATGACTGGTGCTCTGTAAAATCTTGCAAAAGTAAGTGCCATTACAATTTTAGCTGTTCTCGTGCAGCCCAGATCATGAGCGCTTTTTCAAAGGGAGATGAACTATGGACGATAGGATTGCCAAAGCCTTTTTTAATGAGCAGGAGAGTGTACATATGCAGTGCCTATCATGTCACTGTTTGAACATTTGTGTTCAGAGACTATGTTAAACATAGACGATAGGTTTGTCCTGCTAATATGTTTCCTCCTCTCATCCTCCTCTCTCTTAAACACACCCGCCTCCTTGCTCTCCTCTACTAACTCTCCCATGTACACACACACACACACACACACACACACACACACACACACACACACACACACACACACACACACACACACACACACACACCCTTGGGCAAACATGTTTGACCTCAGAGCTAACAGTAGGCCAACCTCCAGACACCTCTCTCATTCCTCTAACTTGGAGGTTAAGAAGAAGTGGGGGTGCGGGCAAACAGAGTTCACATAATAGACTAACTCTGGAGATGAAATGCTCATATTGGGAGTCTTCCCTTAGCACACACACACACACACACACACACACACACACACACACACACACACACACACACACACACACACACACACACACACACACACACACACACACACACACACACACACACACACACACACACACACACACACACACACACACACACTTGTACAAACACTGTTGCTTGTACAGAGGGGTGAAGAGTGCTAGCGTAAGAGAAGTCATTTATGCAGCTTTCTTTCTCCTATTTATTGTAGCTCTTCTCTTTAATCTTTCTCTTCCCTCTCGTTTTAATTACTGAAATCAAATGTGTGTTTATGAGTAAGGATTTTATTCTTTAATTGACTATTGACTAAAATAAGGTCAGATTAGAACAAAACCAATGCAATTTCTGGAGTATTTTTATGTTTGTCTAGCAGAACCAGCCAAGCTGTGACAATCACACAAATACAATCCATCCCCCTTCTCAACTCGACCCCCACATCTCCTCCCCTCCCTCCCTCCCTCCCTCACCCCACTCCATCAAATTGTGTTTTTGCTACAAATCAATAAACATTATCAGAGAGTGGCAGACTATGGGCTGGTGGAGGCAGCCTCTGTCTGTTAAAGCCCAGACCGCCCTGTCTCTATCACAGCCTGGGTGAGAAGGCCAGGAGGAAACAGAAAGACACACACAAGAAAGGTAGACAACACATACGCACACACAAACATACAAAAACATGTAACAGGGACTTATAGTGAACATAAGATAGAAGCAGAATACATATAGGCACACATAGACATGCTCAATGATCAAAGAGCGAGTCTTTGATGCATGTACAGTCCTACAGGGAACGTTTTCTCATATCCATACACACAGAAACACAGACGGTAAAAAAGAATCAAAGTGAGCAGAGTGGAAAGGAAAAAAACAGCAAAAAGACAGCAGTGAAGCATTAAAGTGTTTAACAAGAATCCGACCAGTACAGGACAGACTGTTTTGACCATGCCACTCAACGTCAATAAGAAATTAAAAGGAAAAAAAATCAAGAGTCTATGACACCAACAGTGACTTTAAACACTCCCTAACCCATTAGGCCGCTGTATCGCTACTCTATGCTTGTCAGCGCGCTTTAGCGTCAGAAATCCCTGCTCTCTCCAACGCTCTACAAGAACCATTTAACTGAGCTCTAAATAACATGATTTTCAACCTGTCCCCACTTAGCTTGGGGGCTGGTAAAAGGAAAATCAGGGGGCCTGCCATACAATTTCTCAATTACCTTTCTCATTACTGTCACCCGTGTTCATTACTACTATTATCATCCTTCCCTTTTCTGTTGCACCCCCCCACTTTAGGCTAGCTTAGGCTGTCGTGTTGGATGAAGAGAAGGAGAACGGCAGAGTCGAGAGCTTTTTGCAAGGCCAGGGCACTTCAGGTAATTAATATAGCAAGAGGGGGCAGAGAAGAGGAGACAGAGAATATGTGAGTGTATGTACGCCTGTGTGTGTTTTTGCTGAAATGCCTGATTGGGGAGCTCACCTGCCGATACCCCCTAAAAGGTATTTCATTAGCGAGCCTTTTACCATACAAGCAGAGGAACAAAGCCTTGGTTACGCCTGTCTCCACTCCAACTCAACGGGGCCCTCCAGGAGGCCTGTATCTGTGTGTGGGAAGAGCAAAGAAGAGTGGAGGAGCAGAGAGGATAGGCTATCCCCGTTCATAATCTCATGACAAAAGGCAAAAAGGCATCATCCTATTAACAGCATGATCTTCACCCGCTCATGCTAGCTCCTTTCCACAGGGGGCCCTCTTTTATTATTAAGGTGAGTGGGTGATCAGAGCAGGAAAGGCGCCCAGCACCTTCTTATTAGCCCTGGGACAAGAGTAGGTATAGAAGGGGAGAGGAGAGACCCCATGCTATGGTCCTGCTTGGTTCCTTTTCTATTCTTCAGAATGTAAACCTTTGCTTGGACCTTTGGGGTCTGGCTTCTATTAGGCTTCAGTGATACAACACAAAGTAGGAGAGATTCTTCAATCAAACACCTCAACACCACTGGTGATGCTCACTGGGAAAACATCTTCAGCTCCACCTGTTTAAACTAATTTGATTAACATTACTTCTCAGCATCACTACACCCATTAACATGTCAAGGATCAGTCATTAAGGGAATTCTTACATTTAATATTGTAAAAAGCTGCAGCATTACCTGCTCTACATTCATTTTGTATTTGTGTTGTGATCTTATGATGGAGCCATCCAAGCTAAAAAATGGTCAGGTTTTAATTCTTGATGAGGTACATTTTGACTGATGCTCCAAACAGCATATTCAGTACTGTACAGGTTCCTGGCAGTACTGCAGTTTGTTTGAGCTCAGCTATAGGATTACATTAATATAGTGAACGTGCATGCTGATATATTCACTGACATTTCTCTACTGCTTGTTTATAACTGAAGAATCTGTGGAGTACACTACAATACTCAGTGCTACCAGGAAGTAAGGAAGTGAAGCAAGTGAAAGTTAAGGAAAGAGACTAAGTATTTAAAATGGTATGTGAAAAGAAATGTTATACTAAGCTTGGTATCCAAAAGCAGCATTGCTAAAAAAAGGTGCATGTGTGTGAGAGAGAGAGAGAGAGAGAGAGAGAGAGAGAGAGAGAGAGAGAGAGAGAGAGAGAGAGAGAGAGAGAGAGAGGGGGGAGGGAGGGAGGAGAGATTAGTCTGTTTTTCTGTTAGAGGGTTTTGTCTTCTGCTCAGTGGGGGTGCTTGCCTATAGCCTCAGGTTACACAGGGGAATTGTGGGAAAAAGTAGCCTGAGCTGTGCGTTCCATTTACCTTGGGAAGTCGGAAGCTGGAGCTGGGAATGACGTCACACTCGAGTTGAATGCGTTCCATTTACAAGTCGAATTTTTCATTTTGGGACTAGCTCTAGCCAGGTTAGCCATTGTTAGCAATACCAGTTGATAACAACGAATTATGCAGTTTTTTGTGCAAACAATCACTATAGCAACATGTCCTCAGATAGAAGTTGAAACGGACTGTGTGTACGACTGATTTAGTGAGACACAAATAAGACAGAAGTGCTAATAACTGTATGTAAGTACAGCTTTCACAACTGTTGATGTACGGGGCAGCCATGTTGGATTTTGATATTGGTGTACTCAGACATTGACCGAGTTCTGAGCTCAGAAATCCGAGGTGATGGGGCATGTTTCTGACTTTGACCTCGGTAAAATCCCACTTCTGAGTACAAATGGAACGCACTGCGTTTTTGAATGACAGCACTGGGCTTGGTTTTAAAAAGTGCTGAAGAGGTGAAGCTGCTCAATAAATATGAATGCAATGTATTATATTTCTTCCTTTAATGCTACTTTTATATACTTTGCTCTATTTTATCATTTTATTCTACCATATACACCATGTACCATATATTGAATGTGTGTGTAGCGTAGAGGGGGCTACAACTGCATTTCATTGTGAAATCCTGTATCCTGAAGCTTGAACCTCCATTCTTCTTGATTCATAAGTAGGTGAGAAAACACTCCTACTCCCCCATAACCTTTTGTTAGCGTGCAGTATCTTAAATGGTCGACTTTATATGCTGTGCGACCACCTATTACTGCACAGCACACAAATTCACTCACTTGCATAAAAGTCAGAATTTAGCTAATTTAGTGTGATAGAAAGAACTTTGAGGGACCTTTAAAAGGTATGTCAAAGTACAGATATTGAAGAGATACACTCCCTCCGAATCCACCGGCTTACAACCTCTCGCGTGCGCACACACACACACACACACACACACACACACACACACACACACACACACACACACACACACACACACACACACACACACACACACACACACACACACACACACACACACACACACACACACACACACACACACACACACACACACGTCCTCCTCCATTCTCCTCAGTAGCCCAGTAAAAAAAAAAAAGTGATGACCTGGGTGTGTAGCTTATTAACCTCCCCATCAGTTCTTATCAGCCAATGAATAGTCCAGTCATCAGCCCCTCCTCCTGAATCTAAGGGTGAAAATGTTCTCCTCACGTCAGGGCTATAATTCAATCCACACACAAATCACACACACACATACAGAGAGAGGGAAGGGAAGGGGATCAGTGGTAACATTTTGTCAACCTTGGTCCTGGTGGGCTTCCAAGACTGGCGTGGACCAGATGTTACTGACATTATCAACAATTGGAGGAAACAGGAGTGTACATGATTTGTGTGTGTTTCACTTGTGTGCCTGCCTGCTGCGTGTATGTGTGTGAGGGCCAGAATAAATTAATGGCTGATTTCTCCCCTTGCTTTGATGGCATTAAGAGCCCTCTTCTTCTCAATGTGCCGCGTTAAATGCTTTTCTCTCCTTCTCTTTTTCCCTCCGTCTCTCCCTTCTTCTTTTTTTTGACAAGCAGGGCCACCCAGCTCAAAGCAACCGATGCAAAACGCTGGAGTAATCCCCCCCCTCCATCCACCCACCACCGCCACCCCTCCCGATATCTTTAGTCTTTGACACAGTAGCCATTATCTGCGGGATTTAGTTAAACCAAACCTTCATGTATTTGTTAGTCCCTGGGTTCGTTTTCTCCTCTGACTGCTCTGCTTGAGTGTGGCCGGGCTGGGGGGGAGGGAGTTTTTTTCTTTTTCTTTTACATAATCAGTACAGCTAGCAGGAGACACATGAAGAGGGGGTCTACAATGCCATCTAGCTGGATTCTGCTCAGAATGTTAAATATCTTAAAAGTCTGAGCTTTGCAACCTTGTTTATTTTGACTGCTGCAAAAACACTAAACTGAGATAAGTTTCTATATAACGATAAAGCAAAAACAATCATTTTCACTGCCCTGATTAAATCAACCAAATAAACAAAAAATAAATGTTATGGTGTATCCGTTCTGCCTTAGCACCACAGTAGTGAATGCAGTCATACATATGGACCAGGAAAACAACATGACTTGTTTCTTGGCATTTTCAAGCAGTTTATGTCAAATGAAACTACTTGAAATAAACACAACCAATTGACATTGTGAATCTCTTACGGACCTTAATTTGATCTCATTAGAGTTATCAATAAAGAGTCTGAATCCCATTAAATTAAACTGAGAATAACTACAACCAGTGACATTTAAACCAGATCATCAGCCAAAACAAATCCGCACTGGTCATACTATAATTAATCACCACATTAAAGAAAATGTCACACACTAATGTGTTAGATAAATGTTGCAATTTATCATAATATATCATACCAGTTGTAACCTCCAAGCAAGCATCTGCTATAGACAGCGACAAAGAGATGGAAAAGTCTGTCTTAAAAATAAAATGTTCAGCTTTTCTTTATTTCCAGATTGTTCCATTCATTTGTATAAAACAATGTTAAACACTGAGACCTTCTCTGCCACATGCAGCTACCAAGCTAAAAGCTGTGTTATGGAATCACTGTTGAAATGTGTGGATAAGCTGCGGCTCGGTGGGGCTAAGCTAAGGTTAAGCCAGGTGGTTTAGCTCCCTGAGTATGTGTTTACACACACACTGAGGTGTGAACCATTTGGGGATCTTAGAGGGGCGGAGAAACACGAGTTGATTTAGTGCTAGTGTAAACCTTAGTACCTGTTGATGGTGTTAATTGAGATAGCTTAACACAAACATCAGCATACATCTGTAGGGTTTCTGGTGCAGGCCAGGAGTCAGATTGAACATGCTTTAAGGGAATACACATCGATACAGTTGGGCTAGGTATCAAATCACAATACTTTTTTGGTATTTAACTAATTCTGTAATAAGATCATTCATGATTGAAATCAAAACAGTGTCGAGTTTAGATTATATAATGGGTATGGTATGGTTTGGACAAGAACAATGGCTTACTTTGTTAAATATTTCTCAAGTACTGTTCTGGTATTGGTACAGAAACTTCACTCCTATTGAGCTTTAAACACGATCCCACACACAGATCTATACAGTAATAAGGCAGTTATATTTATTTGTAAAGGAGTGAGAGAAAAAGAGGGCAGAGAAATTAAAAAGTGTGAGTATCTGAGAGAGGGAGCAGTGATAACCCCCGGTGGAGGACATCCCCCCCCCTCCCCCACTTGCTGACAGACAGCTGCAATCTTTTTAGCATAAGTGGCTCCGCCTGCTCCATTAGCAAAGAAGGAGGGAGAGAGAGAGAGTGTGTGTGTGTGTGTGTACACGTGTGAAAGGAGGAGGGGAGAGCTCGACCCCCCCCTGGGGTAGATGTTAGAACAAATTTGAGGGGTGTCATATTACACGCCTTTTGACAAGAGGCAGAGGGGAGGTGAATGATGAATTTGCTTGATGAATTAATCTGTGGACCAGTAATGGCTCTGCTAACAACATTAGTCATCCTTCTTACATCTCAGTGCTGCGATTCACTAGTTTTTCCCCCCTTGTCTCTCTCTGTTACACAATCACTGCATCCTTTCCTTCTTCATCTTTACTCCCTGTCTGTCTCTCCTTCCTCTCTCAGAGCTTTGCTTAGGGGCAACAGCCTCAGTCCTCTCCCTTTACAACATCCATAAAATATATTTTGGTGAAAAACCTCAAATCTTTCGAGGTAAAGAAGAACTGAGTCTTTGGTTTGTTTAATATACTCTGTTATTTACACTGTCCCTAACGTGTCAAATAAATCCTTTCAATCTGGAATAGCATTTCATTAAAACTGACACCAAACACCAGGCTGTTACTGCCACTGGCCCTGGCTCAAGCTTTGATTCAATACACAAATGCAAAATTGCTGTGTTTAAATAGATATTTAAATGGAAATGTATTGGGAAAGACAGCTGTTGGTATGTGTAGCCTGGAGTGCTCATTACAATGGGAAATGGGGAGGAGTGTGTAGGGGGGGGGGGGAGAATGACAGCAGTAGCATGGCGAGCAGCTGTGTTAGCAAGTGAATGGTGTAATTACTGGCCAAACCTCGGTCATTAACCTGCATTGTTGAGTGCCACCACACCCGTTACCATAAGAATGCCTTGATTAATTGACTGCAAGGTTGAAATTCAATTATGTTGTTAGTTCGCAGTTTGGTAACTAAATAACAATCAATCACATAAAAAAGAAACTACAAAATAATAGATATCCCTAGTGTATCTGAGCTATATAAAAGTTTTTTTTCATTATTATTTGAATTGTCAGTTTCCTAAGAGATGGATGCAAGATAAAGTTTTCATTAACAAACGTAGAGGTGGAGCAAAACAGGTGGATTAAAACATGACAGCTTCACTTCAAACCAAATTAATTCAAACAAATTTACCCTTAAAATTAATTTATATGAAAGACTGTTTTCAGCTACAGCACAAAAACAAGATAATCAAACAACAATAAAAAACTGTTTTATTTTTCTGGTAATTTGATTATGTGCATCACTGTGCTGCTTAAGAGTGTGTAGCTGACTATGCAGTACATGCCCTATTTGTGTGTGTGTGTGTGTGTGTGTGTATGTGTGTATGAAAATATTCAGAATGTTTGTTAATGTATAACTTGTGTATGTGTGTGTGTATTCTGTGTTAGTATGCGCGTGTCTGAGACGATGTGTTTGGCAGCTTGTAGCATGGTTTGTTGGACCGGCTGCTGCATGGGGTCTCAGGCAGAGAGGCGGCTGATGAAAGCGTTGGCGGGATGCTCCAATAAAGAGCAGATTATCATAAGCGGCCATTGTCCACCTCCCAATTAATTCCAACAACCCTCCCAACTTACTCACCCCTCTGCTGAAAATGTTAATCGGCCCTATCGCTGGCAGGCTGAGGGAAGGGGGAGCGCCTGGCCCAGTTGGTACAACTTTAACTGATTTAGAGGAAGCGTGTTAAAATATAAAAAGTAACAAAAAATAAAAGCAGAGACAAAATCATCAGGGAGGAAGAAAGTGAATGACAGACAGAAAGATAAAGGACAAAAATAAAGACAAATAAGAAGTAGTTAAACAAATTTAACTTGCACGTCTCTGGGACGTGGCGAACAGCTACACCCCCTAACCCCGCCATCCGGACAAACTCCCTCCCTCCCTCTCTCCCGTTGACTCCATCCACCCAGCTCGTTTTATCTGAAGATTCTCAGACAATGCCTAGAGGATCCCATTCCCTAATCTTCCTAAAAATCCCCCTTTCATCCCCACTGTTAAAGAATGTATGAAAGGCTGACACCGAGCTGGAGAAAAGAAGGGGGAGAGAAAAAAAGAGGAAAGAAGCGGTGCACATCTGGGAGTGAGGGTGGTGTCACTGGTCTGGACTGGGGGTGCGGGTGGGGGCGAGACAGAAAGCTAGGGGAGGCAGGAGCTCAGCATTGGTCGCTTGTGCAGAGTCCTTGCAAGTTGACTAATGAAATTGTTTTGGTGCTCAAACATTCAAATGGCCGAGGAGATTAAGGGCATGAGCGGGAATGGGTGTGTGTGTGTGTGTGTGTGTGTGTGTGGTGGGGGGGTGTTAATCTGTGTTCTGACCCAGTTGAACCTTAGAGTCACACACACACACACACATTTTCACACAAAACAAAAAGCTCAAATCCTTTGTTTTGTTCCCTCAAAGGCAAGAAAAGGCAATGGGTTTTAAAGGAATGATCCCTAGATTTATTTTCTTCCCCCATAGGGAAGAGGGGTGCATTTGCTCCTGAAGTGAATTCAAGATGACCACAAACACATTCCACTGTGGTCTGATACAAACCCATTTGATTGAAAGTGAGTGCTCTTTTCGAAACCCTGACAACAACAACCACAACAAGAAAATGACCAAAGGCTTCAAAAAAGGAGACATCTTCTTTTGGCTGTTTCTATATCAGTTGCCATGAGCTTAGCTTACAAATCGGGTCTGTGATTATGGATAAACAACAGACGCAATCTCTCTGCTTAACAATTTAAATCACAATTCAGGCAGTGGTCAAGCCTTCAGCGTAGCCTGTGTTTATTTTCAGGTCTACCTTTATTGGGATATTCAGGAGGAGAGCTGTGATTGAAGCTTAAGGTTACTTGATTCCTTTTCGAAAGGGCACAGAAGAACTTTTCTTTTTTCACCAAAACAATACAACAGAAGAAACGAGTTGTAGCACCTGAAAAACAAAGTGAACGCTGATTAAAGCCAACACCAAAACCTCTCTTCCTCCATCTTATAGTCTATGAACTGGGGAGGGTATTATAGTCTAAACACTTTTTTCTTCTGTCAGTGCTGAAAGATTAGACTGGTTATCCCATTAAAGTTGGTAAAATGCCATTCTTGTGTCTTTAAGCTCTCGTATAGGAGGTCAAGATGAGTCTGCCTGCGCTTACAAGGCGGGCACGGATGTAATCTGCCCAAAGTTACAATAATTAATGTTAAGCTTCTTCAGCAATACGTTTGTGAAAGAACTGCCTCTGATAATATACTTAAAGCTGCACAGGCTGTTTGTGTTGCTGCAACAAGGCAAGGCAGGGCTTGATGTGCATGCGTATATGTGAGAATGTGTGTGTGAGTCCCTATGCCACTCACGTAGCCCAGCTTAAATCTTTAGTCAAACTATAAGATGTCGCTGCCACAATGTGGATTAGGACGACAGGCATGGGAAAAAGAGTGAGAGGGCGGCTCACTTGCTAAGGAAATATAAACGTAACACACAATGATGCCTGCACCACATTACCATCATTGTTAGGACTACACTGATTATCTGAGGGAAATGTGAACACCTTACCAGCCTGGAATACAGCTTAAAAATAAGGGCTTTTTTTTTTTAAAAGCAATCGTGTAGATTCCAATTTCAAAATATGAGAGTAATATTTCTACAACTGTTATAGGGCAGTTGTAAATACATCAGAGTAGCGATCCTAAATCATTTATATCCTGATAATGGCAAATAAAACAAAAACAATAAGATTAATCAAAATTTGCCTGCAGGTCTTAGTCTGGAGGACTGTGATTTAGAGCCACAGGTTGACGTTTAAACTGTTCTGCAATCCTCCACACAATCACACACCAAGTCACAGCCAGCAGCCCTTTCCAATGTGACGGCAATGAGATGGCTGCATGTGTAAAGTACATTAAGCTCTTGCTGGATCCCTCCTTGTGCCATTCTCCTCTCGTCGACTCGCAGACACAAAAGCAGATTAAAGGAGCGTGTGCCATAAAAACCCTGTGTCAATCTTATCGGCTTCGAGTGCAATTTTTAAACATATGTTAATCTGGGAGAGCTAAAACTCATTCTCTACTCTCTCTGCTTGTTTATCTCTTATCAAATGCGCAGTAGGTGAGAGGCAGCTTTGCGGTGCGGCTAAGTGCCATTATTTGGATAATTGCGTCCATTGTTGCAGGTTATATAGCTATTTGAAATGGGAGGTGTGTGTAAATAGGTGCAGGGGCCAGGTAGGGGGTGGTTGAGATATATTCAAACAGAGGCCAGGGGATTTTATGCGAAGGCTACAAGATGCATTTGAATGCTTGTTCATACCGCAAGCTGAATTTTCAATAAGGAGTGTTTGATATATTTTTCTGTGTAACAATACCTTTAGAAAACTAACAATGCCAAGGTCAGAAGCATTCTATGCATTGGTAGAAACACAATAACGATGAATGGTATCTTCATTCTGATAAAAATTAGCATAGTAATAAAACATATTAAAGACGCCATCAAAAGTTCAAGCTTTTTAATTTAAGCAAGCCGTAGAGCACTGTGTATAGATGATAGTTAAAAAGTTTAACGCATATAGCTTAAAGACAACCGTGTAATAATATTCTAGTGTATATGTAATGAAAACACAGCTTCTGTTGAAATGCACTAATATTCTTCTCATATAATCAATAAACTCGTATATAATATAATATAATATTTGGTCTGTTGCAGGAGGGGAACATTCTCCTAATGTGTGAAGGACAGTGCTCCCAATGGTGCAAGAATAACAAGTTCATTAGTCGAGGGGGGGCGCCGCAGGAATTCAAATTCCCCCCCGACCCAGACCTGGCCTCTGATTGGCTGGCTGCATCGGCATGGCGAGACTCATTAGAGCCCAGCAGTAATTAAGAGTTGTTAGAAAGTGAATTCTCCAACCGCAGATTAGAAAATTAAACTATTTACTGATTACATATTAATAGAAGACAACAATGGCGCTTGCCATAAGCTTGGAAGGCAACCAAGGAATAAATCTGTGTACTTAATTACCATAAACAATGGGGGCATAGAAATAGAGTTTTATGCACACTCCCTCCTGTAATGTGTCTGATATCAGAAGACACTTGACAATTCTTGTTCAATTATCTCTATTATTTAATGTGCTGTGAACTGCCTCTGAGTAAATAAATTAACCACCCCAATTACTTGGGATTCATCTGGGGAGGGCCGCGGCGTAATAGAAAATGCTGCAGAAAGCTGCATTGTGCCCAAACGGGGGGAGGGGGAGGTGTAAAAGGAGGGAGAGCAGGGGTGAGAGAAAGGAGAAAGAAATAGAGATTCACAGGGATAAAAAGGAATAGAGCAAATGAAAAGTGATGCAGAGAAGCAGAGGGCTGAGAAACAAAGTGCGATATAGAGACACAGAAAGACACAAAAAATTAAAAATAGTGATAAAGAAAGCACAAAAATGAAAAAAGTAACAGGATAAGTTACTTTTAACACGAAGAATTTAAAAATTAAGATTATTAAAAACTTAATTCATTGTGACCAACATTACACATGCACATATAGGCAGAATGACAAACTTCTTACTGAGAGAAGAGAGGGGGGGAATGGATGAGTGAATGACAAAGCAAAAGCATGTGATATCAAAGAAGGGAATATTGAGGACTAGCAGAGCACAGTGGATCTTTCCAAGCTTTCTGCTGGTGGAGCAGAGAGATGAACAATCAGTCATGGGTCAGTCGGTCTGTCTGTTCACATCTGCCCATCAGTCCTGCAGCGCTGTGCGCTACCACAGCACCACTGCAACACTGAGCTCACCCAAACTTACCTCAAGAGGTCTGAATCACATGATCATATGCACTGACACCCTCCTTAGAAAGTCTGAACAAACCAAATTCTGCTGGGTATAATCAACACGCATACACATTATTAAACAGATGGCTAAACGTAAAACTGCTGATGCGGGAATAGTCAATGACCTACATTGATACCGTTCCTAAGAATAAACCAAATTCTAAAGGGCTGCTAACCTCACATTAGAACATTTGTTTTAAGAATAGATCTATACAACTCTCAACACATGAACAGCAGCTGTGACTTCCTCTCTGTGACATCCAGCCTTCACTGTACCTCTACTTCAACTGAGTTCCTTATTATCTAATCGTTTGTTAAAATGACATCTGAACAATTGAAATAGTGGAAAGTGGTGTCAAATGTTATTTCTGTCCAAGCTTTTCTCAAGAAAAGGTCTGCGCTCAAAAGCTCAACTGCTGTCTCAGGTTTGTAGATGTAGAGTGGAAACACACAGTTCTGTTCCTACTGAGTTGTGATACCCGTCTCATGTGACAGGTGATGTAGTTTTAATGCATGACTCCAGAACTACAGTGTCTTGAGTGTGTGCTGTCCTTGTGTTTAACACGTGGGGACTGCTTTATGAAGAGTATTGGTGTTTTAGTCTTGGTTTACTTTGGGGACAGAGACATAAGACTAGTGGAGGCAGTCAATGATTGGTGGTGGATTTCGTAAATAGGTATCAGTTCACACAGGTGAATAATTGGGGAGTGGTAGGAGACAAAATATTTTGACTAACATATATATTAATGTCCATACAACAACTGTACCAAAAGCCCAAACTTCAATTCATCATGACGGGGGGGCTGTCTTACTACCTTTATTGGCATCCAAGAAAAACCTCATCAAGACTTGAAGAAAGTAACATTCTTTAATTGCACTGTGACTTTGTAAGTCCCCAAATTGAACCAGGCACTTGGACATCTAATTAGATATGCGGAAATAAAAAGGACCTTTGGACACTAGCTTTCCTTCAAAAGAGTGGCTGGCAGAGTAAAAACATTTGCTGGTAGCAAGTGGAAATTTCCCACCATGTCCCCTAGAAAAGTGCAGGCACCAGTCAGATGTGATGGATCAATACCGGATGTTTTGCTTACAGCCAATCAGCCACAACTTCAATCAGACATTCTAGGTCCAGAGAAAAATATCTATCATCTATGACAGCATATAGAAAGGTGACCTCAGTTGCCGAGGTGATAAAGGTTACTTTAGTTACCACCTGTCACTGGCGCATCTCACTCTGATGCCTCGAGACCTTGGCCTAGAGGCACAATCCATAACCTATTGGATGAGTCTCTAGGATAAGTGCTGCAAAATGAGATATGGAAACAGAAATGCGCTTTCAGGAAGTGAGAAAGGTGCTCAACATCATGTGGCAACTTTTCTTTTTCTGTGCTGCAACGCAATGCCAGTCTGGAATCGGTACCAATTTGATGGTGCACGTTTTATTATTTTATGAGCCCTAAATAATGACTGGTGCCTCATACAGGACCTAATAGGCTAACTGTACATGTTTCACTGCTGTTGATGATAACTTAAGCAGCACCGAACAAATGTGGCACTTAAAAAATGTAGTTTTATAGTATATAATACATACCTTATCACCCATATATATTACACTGTATCACCCAGTAGTCCATGTGTTGACTTGTGGATTGCACTTTTTTTTTTATTTCATTCCCCACTGATGTTATAAGGGGGTGAAAAGAAACCTTGGTGAATTTATCTTCTTGATATCCTTTTATTATTTTGTCCTCGCCTTCCCTGTTGTCACCCTCTTCCTTTTTCTAGAGAATCATACTTTTCAGGATGGGGCTGCAGCCATCATGTGGCTGCAGGTATATATATATATATATATATATATATATATATATATATATGGCTGAAGGTGTTTGGAAGTAAATAACCTGGCGTCTTGCTGGCTAGCGGCTGGTTTATCAGTGGGTGAAGAAGAAGAAGGAAAAACAGCCCTTCAGATTGACACAATGGCATGCGCTCCGACAGGGGAAGAGGGCATAGAGGCAGGGAGGGAGGCGAAAAGGAGGAAAGTGAACACAACAAACAGAGGAGAGATAGTCTCAATATCAGGACCCAAATGGGATGGGGAAGGTGAGCGTAAATCCCACCGCCCCAGTTTCCTTTTCTAAAAAACTGCTCGTCTATCCTCCCGTGTTGCTTTTTTAGGATTTTGGGGGCTAAATCCACCAAGGTGGGCACTGATATATCCGAAGAAGCACGAGAGCTGCTGCTAAATTACTACAGCAAAATACTGTAACTACACTTTCAGAACATTTGCTAAATTTTACACTTCCTGGAACCATGCATTTTATTTCTCCAACAGCATTCTTGGGTGAGGAATGGGATGGTTTAGTATCAATAATGGGATGCTATTCTCCAATTACAGTTAGGGACTTAACAGAGCCAAGGCCCCTCTTTTGGCTCGGCACACTGTCTCATGTCTTAACAAGGCTTTACCCCCGGCCAAATCTTAAATAAAAACCTTCCGAATCTGGCTCCGTACGCCAAACCAGATTGCACTTTGTATGCGTGGGTGTGTAAGCATTTGTGTGTCTGTCGTGGATTTGTGTCAGTGCTCATGTTGTGTTGCTCGTGTTTTATTTTATTTTATTTTTTTACATTTCTTCGCCTCTCCCTCTCGCCTCCCTTTAACTCACCACCGTGTTTCCTTATACAGCATATCAATGAAGGCCAGATATGTACTAGGGAAGGAGGGTGTATGTGTGTAGCCGTGCATGGCTGAGCGCACTGTTCAATAGTGTGGAGGCTGGCTGGCTGGGGCCGCAGCTGGCAAACGGCTGCAGCGGAGACTTCGGCTGGGGCTCCGCTATCGCACCCAGTTATCGTTTCCCCCATGAAGGGCTCCCTTATCACCCCAGCCCAGAGAGGTCTCCCTTCTTCTCCCATCCCTGAGACACACTCCTACTCTCCCTCCCCACCCACCCTTCCCCTCCCTTCTCCACCTCCTCCTCCTCCCTCAACCCCCCCATCCCCTCCTTTCATATCCACCCAGCGCTCCGTCGTGCAACATTCAACCAAAAGGGAGGGAGAGGGGGCTTCAAAGATTCTCTCTCACACAAACGCACACATAAATATACACACACAAACTCCCTGAGTGTACATGCGTGTGTATGTGCGTGCGTACGCTCAATTTGCCAAAACAGTTTTTCCAGTGTAATTGGGCTTGGGGTACCTGTGTCCATGAGATAGCGCAGCCTCTTCTCCACGCGAGCTGCTCGGGCGTCTATGTGCCTCTGCTCGCTCTCCAGCGCAGACAGCTCCCCAACCACATACTGACTGGTGTCTTTGAACGCCTTCTGTCAACCAGAGGGAGAGAGAGAGAGAGAGAGTGAGAGAGAAAGAGAGAGAATTGTTATGAGAGAAAAGGAAGAGTACTGCGATATAGAATTAAACAGAGAAAGAGAAAAAAAAATGACACATAATGAGGGAATAGAGAAATGCAGAAAAGGAATGAAGCAAAAAGGTAATGCAGGGATAGAAAAAAAGAAAATGGAAAAAAATGAAAAGGAAATGACAAGAGAAGATAAAGCAGAGGGAGGAGAGTGAAAATGTAAATATAGATGTGTAGTGTGTCCACAAATCATTCACAATTTGAGATAACATGAAGACTAACTGTTGCTCCCTCTTGTTTGGTATTTTTGAATTCCTCTCTCACATCTTCAAATCCACTTTATGGCACTATGAGCAGTAAAGCTTTAATTATCTACTGTGAGTACTGTGAATGAAGACATATTAAAATAAATCTTTATTCACACACACAAAACAATCAAGATAACACTTAAGGAATTTTCTGATATATTCATTGGTCATGTTACTAATCAGTAATCGATTTAACAACACAAATGAAACAGAAGCGTGTTCTCCAAGTTCACAGCTCAACCCAAGTAAACTAGGAGTCTATTTCATAAATGAAATGAACACATGCAGATTATTTGAATCACAAAGTAAATACCACAAAATGTTGTAACTCAGACTCACTGCTCAACAAATGGTCAAACAAAACAATTCAGCAATACTTGGTGAACCAAATCGCACTCGTTTCTATTTATGAGTATCTATGTGCTTAGGCATTAGTCGTATGTGTGGTCTGCTCCTTTTAACATTTTAACATAAAAATGTGCTGAATGAAGGGCTGGTGATCAAATGAACGATTTGTAAAAGAAGCAACAGCCACAATGAACAGGTTGGATGAAAAGCCACAGGCCTCCTACACGTCATCAAGGTACGACCTTTCCTATAGCTCTCCTGTGCTGTCCCTGTATAGAAACCACTCCTGCATCAAAGGCTCTGATCATAGTTGACACCGATGCAGTTAATCCAACGGTGTTGATTAATCAATGATAGATCAATAGTTTACACCCCTAATAGCACTTTGAGCTAGATTACAGCACAGCCTCCACGTCCGTCTCAATGCATTACATTACAACATCATTTGGATTGTTAACTTAATACTGTGAACTTCCTTGGTCAAGATTTGGCACATTCCTGCACAAAACTGTACAGCTCTTTCATTATAAAAATTATATTATAAATATATATATATATAAAAAAAAAATTTCTCCTGATTTTTATCTTTGTTTTCTCTTAATATGTTTATTGTTATCAAACCAAAAATACCAGGGCAAAATAATAATAAACCCGATTTTGAGTATATTTTCCAGTTATATCTCATACTGTTGACATCCAATCCTAAACTGCTAATTTTTCAATAGTGGACATCCCTCCCTAGTGTGGTAATTCTTTAGTGTTCATGAACACTTTAATTAAATACACTAAAAGTGCATGTATTTGAAATGAATTCAAACCAAATATTTAGAACCTCTGTGTTTGTCTCACATGACGGGTTTCTAAATGGTTTGAAAAGTTAGAGGTTAAATGTCGCCATAGTCCCTTAAAATAAACCTTACCATCACATACCCACTCTCCCATTTCTGAGAAGTCTTTCTTCCAACTTCTCATACACACATACACCAGCCACTCCATAACTATACATACTTAGACACACACACACACACACACACACACACACACACACACACACACACACACACACACACACACACACACACACACACACACACACACACACACACACACACCTCTATAACCATGTGCACTCAATACACTTCATTTCTGACCCCTCTTCACCTCTGTCTCCTGACTGCTTGCTATTCTCCAGAGAAACTCCTCCGAGTGAAGAAAATGTTTATTCAAATTCACTACTGAGGATGCATCCGGAAAAATATCTCCATTTTATTGCTGATGCACTTCATTTTTCTTAATGGGAAGGAGAACTAGTGAGCAGGAGAGAGAGAAAGTTTTTTTTCTTTTTTTTTCTCATTCCACCCAGGCCAGCACTTTTTCCTGTACTCTTCCCAGTGTGTGAGTGTGTGCCTTTGCGCACGTGGGATTTGTGCGTGTGTGTGTTGATTCCCAGCAGCCTCCTCTTTCCCCTCCCTCCTCCTCCTTGCGCGCTCTCACTTTATCACCATATTTTTCCTTGGCAAATCAATTTTACACATGATCAGCCCACTCCCCTTGCCGCGCTCGGCCCAGCCGTAATTAAGAGGAGGGAAATTACCATATATATTATATTAATGCAAACATCATTCAGCAGGTAATTCTTGGCTGATCGGGATAATGGAAAGGTTGAACACCCATTAACCCTGGGGCCCAGGCACTGGGAGGAGGGTGTGTGTGTGTGTGTGTGTGTGTGTGTGTGTGTGTGTGTGTGTGTGTGTGTATGTGTGTGTGTGTGCGTGACTCTGGTGGAGGGTGCAGGGTCGAGGGTAGGAGAGGGCTGCTTGCAAAGAGAGATTCACCCCATGGTCTCTAGTGGCACACACACTTGCATACACACTCATTGAAATAATAGCACTTTTATACACAAGTTCAAACACAGGCTGAATAGAGTGTAAGTGTGTGTGTACACACACTTGAAGGACACATAGGCACACAACTTCTTCGTAGACACACACACACACACCTCTAAATGGCAGCTGATATCTACAATTGTTATAATTAAAATGTCTGTTAGATCAATACTTGGGTGTCTCTGTGAGAAAGAGGGGAGGGTAAGTGTCTGTGAGGGTGGACAAGGTGAAGCAGAGAAGGGAAATTTAAGCAGAAGAGCTCAGTGATAGATTTATCTAAGACAAGAGAGGATAGACAGAACGAAAGCTGACTAACAGGAAATAAATAAAAGCCAAGTAGGAGCAATACATCCTACCACCTAACTCCCAATCTTTAACTCCCCTATTTGCTAAGCTCACCACAAAAGCTTCATGAAGCAACAGCTGCAGGAAAAGTAGACCAAAAGGAAGCTGGTGGCCATGACCAGAAGCAGAATCAAGGGTAGCTACTTATCACAGTAATAACTCATAGCTTGCTTTCGGGCGGTTTGTATTTTCATGGTATGGATTTTTAAATTCTTTCTGACTTTCCTGTTAGTTTTTGCAGGTGGGATGAAGTTCAAGGCATGTAATTAAAACCCTCTGCTAAAACATAAGTATGATTTAGGAGAAAGAAAACGACAAACCTCCTCTTCAAATGGTCGGCGAATATCAAGGTCCGTCGGTGAACCTCTATCCTCTTCAGCCTTCTTCAGATCCTCAGGAACAGACTTCTGCCTCTTCACCTCTGGTGGGATGAAGGAGTGTGAAAGGGGGGGAAAGAAAGTACATACAATGAGATACACATAAGAACTTGAGAGATTTATTTTGGTCGTTTTATTGATGTATCATAGCATACAGATGTCGTTTAACGTGCTTAGAGTGCCAGGTGGTTAGTGGAGTTGGAGAGGCTGGAGTGCCCTTCTGGACCAAAAATAAATAAAGAATTGTAATCACAAGACTTACACTGCTGCCATCACTCTTATGAATCTGAGGTGTGAATTGGATATGTGAGTCAAGTGTTGCTGTGTGCAAACATACCTCCGTGAAAAATGCTGTATGCAGTGTGTGTGTGTGTGTGTGTGTTTGTGTTGCATTGTCCCCCACCTGGTCGGCTCTCCACATACTGGCTGAAGGACTTCAGCTGTGTTTTCCTGACTGCAGAATCCTTGTTGAAGACTACTGGGCTACGCAACCTCTCTGTCGCTCTGCGCAGCCGCTCTGCTCGCAATTCCTCAGCGTTATTCTGTCAAACACAAAGAAAATGTGGACAAGTATTGCTTACTGTTGATGCTATGTCACAGAGGAATATAATAGAGTGCATTCAACAGTGGTTACTTGTAATTACATTGAAGTTGAGGCTACAGTATTCTGGTGTTGCTCTAATATCTAACTCTAACACATAAGAGAGTTAGGATAATATGCAACAAGGTAGCACACTGTCAAATCATGATATAAAATAACAGAGGGTGCTATAAATAAATCTAACTGCGATATAAGAGATAAAAGAATGTACATGTACAGTCATGACATTTTAGTTCTCCTGCCACAGATGATGTGTTTTGTTCTTTCTCAACATGTAGATTTTAGAGATGTGGAGAGATGGGTGAAAGCAACTGATGATCACATGCAACTTCAAGAACTTGCACATAGAGAGTTCAACTCCAAATAATGGCTGTTATAAAAAGATTAAAAGAAAATGAACAGTTAAAAAACCCCACACGTAAATGGAAGAAGTTTGTTAAACTTGTTGTTAAAAAACAATGTCAGCAATTAGTCTGCTGCCACTTCACATGTTGTCTATTATTTTGTCAGCCTCTACCAGCCACTTGGATCGGATCTCAGGCTTTTATTAGGAGTTAGTTAGTTAGTCGTTTCAGGATTTCACAGCTGCTCTGTGATTATTGTGACCAAAAAAAACATGCACTCCATTAGTGCACCTGTAAACACATGTTTGCAAACACACTTACTGACAGCCCATGAGCTAAATCTGGTAGAAGCTGATAGGTTAGCGCAACAACACTCACACACACACACACACACACACACACACACACACACACACACACACACACACACACACACACACACACACACACACACACACACACCTCAATTCTCTCTCTCACTCATGAGAGAGACAAAAAGCAGGCAATTAACTTGACTTTCAACAAAACCCTGAGCCAGAAAATATATTCAGATTATGCAAAATGCAAAAAAATGCTATTGTTTTCAAAGTGAACATGTGTTAAAAAGCTACACGCTCGCTTCTTCCACTATCAAAAACGTTGTGCAGAAATGCTTTATTACCAGGCTTCCAAATATGCCAAGCCGAGTGGAAAAGAAACCGACTCCGGCTAAGATTGATGTTGTGGTAACGTTAATAAGATGGCGAAACGTGTAATAAAGTCGACAATTAGGGCAAACATGTTCCACTGCTTGAGACGGAGGGAGATAGTCAAGCAGGGTGTGAAAACTAATAGAGACAGTATGGGCGGGGAACAAGCTGTAGACGGGGAGTTGTTAGTTTAGCTTCAGATTATTGACTTTCAAAAACAATGTCAGCAATTAGTCTGTTCTCACTTTGTTTTGACTATTAGTCTGTCAGTTTCTACCAGCCTCTTAAAACCTTATGTCAAGTCAAATGGAGGCAAATTTATTCATGAAGTGGTATATAGAAAATGCCCAATTAAACATTTTAAAATATAACTCCAGAGCTTGGATGTGTGAAAGTGCTACTGTTTGTGTGTAACCCTAACGCAGAAGAGCAGATTTAAATTACAGATTGCAGGAACAGTGACAAAGACAAAACACTGGCAAATGAAAGCCTTCTCTTGGTCTGAATGTTTTTACTTACAGTATCTAAATATAACTGAACTGAATCTCTACATCTTCCAATGAAAAGTGACAATCACAAAAATGTATTCAGTGCCAAATTAAGGTTTGGTTTCCATTGACGTTAAGACTGCAACTTCAAATATTTAACAGTCCAAAGTGACACTTTGTAAAGAAAAGGAATATACAAATATGTAATGTGATGTCCCTCAAATGTTCGGTCTTTAAGAGATTGCTGGGGCAGAAGTGGCAAAAAAGAAATCTTCTTTCTGCGAATATTTTCACATAAACATCTCTTCTTCACTGTGATATCCAACTTATTGTTACAGGTTTAGGTTACTGAGTGAATTGGGTGCTCCGGGATGGCGGCACTCAAAAAGCAATCATTTCATAGTGATTAAGCAATCAATGGTGCGGTGGTGTGGCAGTGTGTTAATTCAAAATGTCAAATTATATACATAGTTGCCTTTCATTAAAGGAATATAAAGTAAATAGTGTGTACTTTAGGTCACATAGATTTCCATTCCAGCCACCCACTCAACAAAGTATTCACAGCAGCATAAGTTGCTACGGACAGTAGTCCATCAAGTGACTTTGTGATTTTATGAATATTTCATACGTTTGTTTGCTGGAAAAGTATAAAAAACACTAATAATTGGATGTCAAAGGATTTATTGGATTAATGTTGCTGTCACTATCATATTTTCAGGATAACGACTTGTTTTTTTATACATTTTAGTGTGTTGGCTGGTGAACTGTTGATTTAGCAAAAGAGTAAATCCCCGGGGAGACTGATTAGGACACTGAGGCCGTCTACCCAATTATTACTTATTGTTTAACAGTTGTGAATCTGACATGTTCAGTGGACTACAACCAGAGGTTAAACAGCACTGCAGGAAAGTGAAACTGCTGCCACATTACAACGACACACACATAAACACACCAATATGATAATGACCAAAGACAACACACACACACACACACACACACACACACACACACACACACACACACACAGCACCTGCCCACTTGGCTACCCCTCTGCCTCCCTTTTACACTCTGGGACAAGCAGATATTGGGGGTGTCTCTCCCTTTTTACTCGCTTTCTTTCTATCTCTTATCGCTGCTATCATCGCTGTGGCAGTGGTGGAGATTCAGTGCTTTTGGTGCGTGTGAGTCTGTGAATGCAGGGGGCTGCGTGACTAACGATGCAGTCTGCCGAGTGTCGCATGCCCTTATCGTGGGCTACCGAGGCTGCGCATACACACAATCACTAATGAGAGGGTGTGTGTGTGTGTGTGTGTGTGTGTGTGTGTGTGTGTGTGTGTGTGTGTCTGTGATGTTCCTGCTGGTCGTTCCACCCGCCTGAAGGACTTTTGGGTTGCACAATCCTCCTGGGACAAGACAGTTTAAAAATCATACAACTTTTATATATATGTGCACATTTGTAAAAATAATAACAATAATATAAATTTTTGGATGCTAGAAGATTCAGCACCTATTTGTTTCCTTAGAGTTGTTGGTATTGTTTAACAACCCAATCAAACACCTGATATGTTACAACTATTTCATGATAAATTTCACAAAAATTGTACCTGTTGCACATTTAATCCTAAACAGCTACTCAACAGCTAATCATGATTTTTTCGTTCCGTGCAAACCATACATATTCATAACAAGACGGTTATAATTAGTTAGACTGTAGTTCACAAGCTAACTAATCTTTTGATATTATTTTAAACTCAAACAATTGCACCAGTAACAAACTATTTAGTTCTCAATCAAGGATAGTTAAAATTTTCAATTAAATTTTGTTGAGATAGCCAGGTAACGTCTTCAAAAATAGCTGGTAAAAGTAATGCATTTATAAAAGGGCCTTCATCTTGAGAGCATGTGTCTAATGTTCCCCCCCACACATATTCATACTGTAATGGCGATGTAGCTAACATGTAAGGTGCTGATGACCGCTTACTTGGGAAAAGTTTATATTTCACAGTTGTGATCAAATCAGGCAGAACAAGGCACTGAATGCACGCACTTTTGGCTAAGGTGTTTTGGATAGGTCTCAACCAAATGGTGATTTTACTTCTCTAAGGGTCAAGTGGTAACACGCTCACACATACGCACTCTTTTGGCCATAAAGGACTTAGCCTTTTAGGCTTTGAACACAAGAGGGTGTTTATGTGAATCAACGATCAAAGACACCCTGTGTCGCCATAAGCACAGAGGGTTTCACTGGTACTGACACAGACACAGACACACACACACACACACACACACCTCATTTCACTTGACATTTAAAATCAATTAAACAGATGTTAAGGCTGGCCGACTACTTGTTGTTGACTCAATATTCACATCAGAAGACAGACACATGCAGCAGCAACAAACCCCCTTCTCCACTTATTCACACACACACACACACACACACACACACACACACACACACACACACACACACACACACACACACACACACACACACACACACACACACACACACACACACACACACACACACACACACACACACACACCTGTCTGAAAAGGTCATAGTCAATAGAAGGGAACTGCTACATGTTATGTAGAGCATTAGGATGCCAGTGTGTGTGTCTGGTGGCTTTAGACAGACTCATATGGACACGAGAGGGATAAGCTATGGTCTTACATGAAGTGGCCCACCGACTGATGTGTACACAGGGTCAGCCGGCTGACAACCAGGGTCAATCGGACCTGATTGATTGGACTGACCCTTTGATGGTGTGGAGAGAAGAGGGGAGAGAGAAAAAATAGAGCGAGAGCGAGAGAGCGATAAAAGGAAAGAGAGGTGCACAGAAAGAAAATAAAGATACACAGTGGGTGTTTTCAGATGAGTATATGTGCGTACCTCCAGTCCTTCCGTAGGGCTCACTGGGGAGGTGGAGGTGGTAGTGGGTAAGGATGAGGAGGAGGTGGAGGACGGGGATGAAGGGGAGGTGAGTCTTCTTGGGCTGACCTCCACCAGCTTCTGCAGCTTCAGATCCACATGCTTACTGTTAGTACCTGGAGAGAGAGAGAGCGAGAGAGAGATAATGAGTACAAACAGTGCAATACAATGAAACATAAACAAAACAGAAAAGTGAACAAAACAAACTACATGACTATCATGACATTTGAAGTGAACTAAAGCACTACGTGTCACATACTGTACACACAAACTACAATGTTCAATTAATATGGGAAAGCAACTTAGTTTGCGACACACACACACACACACACACACACACACACACACACACACACACACACACACACACACACACACACACATTGATAAGGAACATATACACACAAACACATGAGTGGAAAGGGATGCTGTGTGAGAAAGATAGAGATCTGGACAGACTAGGGAGCCTTAAGTCCTGTTTGTACTGCGGAGAGATGAGGTACTGAGTGTACATTGATGGGACTATCACCATGGTAACCACAGGGCAAGATGGAGGGAAACCAGAAAAACAGGCAGAGGGAGCAGGCCTCATTTTCAAGTGTTTGTTAGCTCATACTTTATCTTCTAGTTTTTTTATATTTAGTCTATCCCCATTGATAGAAACTGGGTGAAAGAAATATTTGAAAGACACCACAAACTACAGAACTACTTTCAAAAACTCATTTATCCCAGTGTCTATGCTCTTAAATAGCCGCAAGTAAAAGGCAGAACAGGCCTGCACGACGATGGAGATTTGTAATTGTTGTACTTGTGATTTCTACACTGATACTCATTTGTTTTGATTTTATTTATTTTTTTTGAGTATGTTTAACTAATGCATTGCATGACACAATGTTGGGTTTTATACACCATCAGGACCAGATCTGTGTTTACTATGGCTGCAGCATGGGTTAAGTGCCCAAGACAAATTTCCCATGATGTGGCACAATAAAGTTAATCTTGAGTCTTGAATCTAAAACCGCTTCAGCAAAAAATTATAAAACATTAAAAAAAAACATAATCTTCCTAAAAGTAGAGTTTATTCCAGGGCTGTTATATTAGACTTCATTAGTTTTAGTTAGGTGTAACTAATAGCCTGGTAATGGAATGTATTTTCACCTTTTCAGTTTTCAATGACATCTTTATTTTCTGTATTCAGAAACAGTTACTACCATATGATTTTGTGTTAGAACCATAACCAACTTTGCACAAAATCTTTATTTCTTGCTGTCTTGTTTTTTGTTTGTCTTCAAATAAGATCTGATGATCAACTTTTACGAGCCAAAAATGTTTTCACATTAATGCTGAAATAGTCTTCTCCTTTATAGAACCTTTTACATGAATTTTCCCCAAAACTAACTTTTCGGTTACTAACTCCCTCCATCAGTCAAACCTTACTTCCTCCGTCCCTTTAACTCTATTCATCCCAACTTGTTCTCTCTATTCATTCTCCTTGTCCTTTCCTCCCTGCTCCCCCAGTCTCTCTCTCTCTCTCTCTCTCTCTGCCTTCCAGTTCCAGCTTTATTTTCCAGGGAATGGTAACCACAGCTTCCCTGCCAGGCCAAACCACTGCATTGAAGAAGATGAAAGAACAGGAGGGCAACTGTTTCATGTGTCACCTCCCTCCGTCTCACACACACACGCACACGCACACACACACGCACATGCACATGCACATACAGATGCCCAACATAGACTCTTGAACTTTGTCACAAACACAAGGACATGGAACAACCTGGGCTGCAGGAAAGTGATGACAAAAACTGAACATTTAGGAGAGAAACATTTACAGGATGAAGTGTGGTATCAGCTACTTTAGGGTTACAATCACCACCATCCATTTCTTTCAAGACTACATAAATATTTGCACCAACAAAGAACAAAAAAGAGAAACACACAAACGGTTAAGAGAAAAACAAATGCAGAGATACTGCACTTCAAAGCTGGATGAAGCATTTGTCTGTCTTCATGTTTGTTTCTTGTGGTCCTTCACTGTACTCTCACCTATCTCACATCGGCAGGATATTGAGGAAGCAAATAAAATAAATGAAATACGAAACAAAGTAATTAGTTTACCTCTGAAGATTTGAGCAAATGCTTTACTGAAGATATGATTTTATTTTTGTTTTAGGGAGCACTTTTGAGAGTTTATTAATTACTACTTAAAGAAGTTTCTAATGAAAGAAAATACAAAAAACAATATGGCAGCACAGTATAATGTAAGTTAGTTCCTCCTGCGTGAAGCACTAATGAGTAAGGAGCCAATATGATGCACGAGTCAGAGGGGCAAGTAAATAGTGGATAAGTCATGACAAAGCACTGAAAGATAGACGGCAAGTAGCAGTATAAGCTAAAGTGTGAGTGTAAGTAAAAAAGTGAATAAGCGAGTGGGTTAAGTTTAGATCAGTTTGCTGCCAGCCTGTTCACATTTTGATGAGGGCAGTTTACGTTGGGGTATGTACAGTATATGAGAACTGATCCCTGAATATGTAGGAAAAACACAAAGAAGGTCCATGCAGGTAAAGGAGTTAGAAAAATGTACAAACAAGCATGCAGCCCCACACAGCTTCAGCCAGTGATTTTACCCAGAGAAGTTAGCTCAGAGCCGGGGTTAGTAAGCTCCAGGGGTACGTGGGTGCTGGAGGTGGCTGGACGAGGGGCCTCCAGTGGCAGTGGGTTAGTAACCAGCGCAGATGCAGATGTGGCAGCAACAGTATCATCATCATCATCATCATCATCATCACTACCACCACCACCAAAATGGACCTGCTCTTCCTCAGCCCTCCCCTCTTCCTCATCCTCACCCCTTTCACCATCAACATCATCATCCTCACGATAACCTCTCACGCCATCCGAAACATCTGTGGGTACGGAGGCGAGGAAATATATAAGGGAGTGAGTCAGGGAGACAGGGAAGAAAAAGAGAGGAGAAGTAAAAGGACAGGTGTTAAAAGCATGAAAAGCCAAAATGAAGCCAGAGAGGAGTGCAGAAAAAGAATATTGGTTAGTTTGTGTAAAAACAGTAATCTGTGGTTAAAGTACATGTTAAGTGACCCGATTAATTAGTCCTTGTCTTAAACGTATAATCCGCCATAACATGTCTTCTCCCCTTAAGAATTCCAGTACACTTGATGGGACGATGACACTCGTTCTGTTTGCAAATAGATTATCACCATAATATTTAGTGCACTTGTTATAACTAGGTGACTTAGTGTGTCTAGGCAGAAAATTGCATGTACGTGTGTGCAACTATACATCTAATATACAGTATATCCAAATTCCTGGTATGAATAGGCAACAGACTCTACCTGAGAGACAAGGAGGGAATTTGACTGATTGGTGTCTGTCTGTCAATGGGTTCATGTGCACCGGCGCACAAATATCTGACACACAAAGTGAAACCGAGACCTCTGTTGAATTCCCCTCATTCAAAGATCTGTTGCCTGCCTTTCTTGTTCCAGATAAAAGACGTAGGGCAAACAAAAAACACAAAAACATGAAAGCACATATTCCATTAAGTCTCCTGAGGGGCTCAATAGAAACAACAGTGTCTCCACATTAGAAACAAAAGAAAAAAAAAAGTTGGAAGAAATTCTAATGGAAACCTGAGCAGCTCTAGCTGCATGGATAACCCACCATGGATTAAAACAAAACAATCAGTAAACAGCGTCTGACATCGCAAGCTCCCTCCTCTGCTATTTACTACTGGTGGGTAGAGGCCGAGAACAAAGAGAGAAAAAAAACAGCATTTCCTGTTTTTTTTTTTCTTTTCTAATTTGCTAGCTGCGATGCGAAGCGTACTCGCAAGTGCTGTTCCTGCGTGGCTGGCTGGGGCCTAATTAATGGGAGGCCATGGTGATGGAGTTTGGAAAGTTTCTTTGCGGGCAGACACTTGGAGGGGGCAGCATGAGCTGCATTAAAGGACTGTGAATGGTGTTGAGGGGAAAGAGGGAGAAAGACAGAGAGAGAGAGAGAGAGAGAGAGAGAGAGAGAGAGAGAGAGAGAGAGAGAAGAGAGAGAGAGAGAGAGAGAGAGAGAGAGAGAGAGAGAGAGAGAGAGAGTGAGTGAGTGAGTGAGTGGGGGCTAGGATTAGCCGTTCTGCTCGGCAGGCCTTGTGTATCACAGCCAACAGCATTTCTCTCGTCTCCTCACCTCCTCCTCCTCTCTTGTTTCATTCTTTCCTTTAACTCCATTTTTAATGAGATCAACAATTAGTCCAATTCAGAAAAGCTGAAAGAGCAAATAAATCAAGTTCTACCCTTCCTCTCCCTCACGGTCTTTCTTCTGTTGTTTTACTTAAAAAGTAGGGCTGCAGCTATCGATCATTTTAGTAATCGAGTATTCTACCGATTATTCCATCGATTAATCGGATAAGAAATACTTTTGTTTTATTAAAGAGCAATAATAAACAATAGTTTGGTTTAATTTTCTGAAAAAGCTAAATTTGTATTGCCTACATTGCATACAATATCTCTCAAAAAACTAAACATATAAAGTGCATTTAAGTGCCATATTACATTGTTTTTAAAGAAAACATTTTCTGAAATGTAATAACAACCGCAAACTAAAGGCATACATTAAGATTGTGCAACTTAACTTTCAGAACTACAAGTTTCAACCTGAGTCTGATCTGTATATACAGTAGGCCTATATGTAAATATTAGTTATACTCAACCTATTTTCATTTATATATTTGATTACAATGCTACACAGCTCTGTTACACTTATGCTAGTAGATCGTTGATTTTGTTTCTCCAAAAAAAAAAAAAAAAAAAAAAAAAAAAAAAAAAAAAAAAAAAAAGAGAGAGAGAGAGAGAGAGAAAAAAAAGAAAAAAAGAGAGAGAGAGAGAGAGAGAGAGAGAGAGAGAGAGAGAGAGAAAGAGAGAGAGAGAGAGAGAGAGAGAGAGAGAGAGAGAGAGAGAGAGAGAGAGAGAGAGAGAGAGAGAAATGGTGCGCAACAGCTGTTTTTCCGAAGGGATGGTCAACAAATCGGCTCTCTAGATCAAAATGTAGTCACCACTACGTATTTTCTTGTCTTTGATTTTGGTAGTTGTTGTGTGTGGTGTAGTTTCATCGTCCATACGACTTACTGTGATTTACTTTTGTCGGGTCCACTTTGTGGAATGGATGATTAAGTTAGACTCCATGTTTTCTGTTGAGATGCTAAAGCACTGACGTCGTGCTATTATCGTGGTAAGCTAGTTTGATTTTGCAGTAGACACACTGTACAGAGTTTTTGTTTAATTACTGAATCCAAACGTTGGACACTTTGTCGTTTTCTCCAGCCTGTCTCTTCTCTTAGACCCTCACTATTTAAGTTCTTTCTTCATTTTGTAATCTGCGCCGTCACTCTTCATGGCATGTGTCGCCAGCAGCGTCCACCTGGTGTGCGACAGTAATAATCATCGGTGCGGAAACACGGTGAGTGATAAGACGTTGGGAACATTGATTAAATGAAGCTTCGAGGCAAATCATTTTGCATCGAGGATTTTTAGTAATCGAATTACTCAAGGAATCCTTTCAGCCCTACTAACAAGTCGTTGATCTCACTTCTTGTTGTTTAGGGTTATACGCTTATGATTGGTTTGCTCATCCCAGGAACCCACCGCCACTCTCCGGCTACCGTTTCTTCTAACCTTCCTACTTTTCCTTCTTCCTTTCTGTCTATATATAATCTTGTCACCAGAGCTTCAACAATTAGTTGATTAATCAATTAGTTGATTTGAAAAAAATAGCTATTTTGATAATTGATTAATCCTTTTTTTGTTAAGCAAAAATTTGTTAAGCAAAAATTTAAAACATTATATGGTTCCAGCTGCTGAATTGTGCGGATTTTCTGCTTTTCTCTGTTTCGTATCGTATATCATAAAGTAAACTGAGAATTTTTGCATTTTTGACTGTAACATTGTGACATTTTAAGACATCTCCTTGGAAAGTGTGATTTGTTTGGGGGGTGGGCTTTTTCACCTTTTTCATGCATTTTAAAGACCAAAAGATTAATCGAAAAAAGAATTAACAGATTAATCGATAATTAAAATAATCGCCTCACTTGTTCATCCTCTCCATCGCTCCTCTCTCAAACGACAAGAGGCCAAGTCTCAATGTTCGGCAGCCCTTCAATTTGTTCATATCAAAAGGCCTCATCGCTTCTTCTCCTTGATCACAATTACAGTACTCATATTGCTTTTTAAACCCTTCATCACCTTCTACACTCTCACCTTTAATTTGCATGCAGTGCATCCGGTCTACGTGAACAGAACAACAAAAAGAAGGGTGAAATGTGGAGGAATCTGAAACAAATGACTAGACAGTCCTAATAACGGTCATTACTATAATAACCCCAATTTCAAGGAAATGGAAATCAGTGGGAAATGAACATGGCAGCATTTGCTACCCCTGCAAGACATTATTAGAAGTGTTTGGTATTTTGAATATAATTTGGTCGCACAATGTGTTGTGTTGATTAACAATTACTGGGCGAACGAGAAGAGGGAGGAGTCGCAGGGTAAATTGCTGTTCTGAATATGAGAAGGGTGCCTTTTAGACCCGTGGCCATTGTGAAATGGCATTTTGTTTTTCTCTGAGGATTAGGCGGAACCCCTTTAGAGAGCATAATGGAAATGTGAGTTGTAGCATGTGTGGATGAAGGGAGTGTATGTCAACATCAGTGTGACTTTTCTTCTGTATTATTGTTAATGAGAATTAGTGGGATTTACGATCATTACCAAATGTATGTGTTAATATAAGGCATTTTTACTAAACTCTAAAAGTACTTTCATGAGGATAAATAAAGTTTTAAAGTGCCCATATTGTATGGTGTTCTTTTGTGTCTCTGGTGCTTCCAGACGCATACAAACTTTGAAAAAAACTCCATCCATGCTGTTTTGAGTGAGATATGGTTTCTGAATGTGTCCTGCCTTCAGTCTCCGGTTCAGCTGTTCAAAATCGGCACAGCTTGTGACGTCACAAGCCGAAACGAGCTAGCTAACCGCAGCCTTTAGCTTGTAGCGTTAGCATGCTAACATTAGCATGCTACCTCGTTCTCAATAGCAAAGCACTGCTACAACACACACAAGTTCACCATAATCTACAAAAAGAACTACTTACATGTGCGCCCTCATTTAGAAGTCTCCCAGCTAATCCTGCCTTGTAACTGACCGAAGTTGGAGAAACAGCATTTCTTTTACTGTCTATGGAGCTAGCTAGCTGACATGATCTACATCTGAGCTACTGAGCATGTGCGAGTGCAATCAAAGATAGTACAGAAGAAGAAGAAGAAGAAAAGAGGTCTCACTCTGTAGCTAAAACAGAAACCAGGTGAAAAGAGGATCTGCAGCAGTGAGAGAAAGCTGTGCAGTAAAACAAAAATATGGTGTTGAAAATTAAACCATGTAAACCTATTCTGGTACAACCTTAAAATACAATTATGAACCTGAAAATGTGCATAATATGGGCGCTTTAACAAAAATAGTATGTGTCCATAAAGTGTTTATGTTTGCGGTTTGCTGTGTGTGTGTGTGTGTGTGTGTGTGTTTAGGTGTGTGCTGACCTCCAGCAGGGCTAGCCTTGTTGGCCTTGCCTCTCTCACTGCTGGTTGGATCCAGCAGGCTCATGTCAGACATCTTGACTCCAGATCGAGCCTCAGCTATAAGCTGCCTAGCTCGCTCTCTCAGCTGTCTCCGCCGCTCTGCATCCCGCTCCTGCACACACAAATATAAAAATAAACAAACATGAACATTTCAGTTACTATTGTACAGGTAAATGTCCAGAGAAGAAATCATAAAGAATGAAATCCCTAGTACAATCTATAATGGTTGATTAAATATGTATAAAAATATTAACACATTGAAATAACAGCTGTAGCCTTCTAACTCCGGCCAACCTTCATTTTCACAAGCTACTCGATATAAATACTGAAGGTCCTGATTCCAAATTATAAACTTGATAAGCTTAAATGATTGATATCGTATGAATGAAAGATAAATAGGGAGAATATGACTCCTGAAACTGACATGTTGCGATCTGCTGGAGAGAAGACCTATTACTCTGGAGTTGTTTCTTGGAGTTGTTGGAACTCCAGAAACACTCAGTCCAATACAGTGGTGTTACAGAGTGATGCTTCTTCTTACCTCATAAATAATCTTTGGCATAGTACAGACATCGGCTGGAAGATAGCTGACAAACCAGACAACAGCCAAGTTTTATTTATATAACAAGAGCAGCGCTGCAATACTAGCAAGTAGAGGTGGACAAAACAGTTAAGTTCAGTAAAGAAAGAATTGATAACGATCCATTAAAATATGCCCAGATCCTTAACGATGATACAATTTCATGTTATTATTAATCTCATGTTATTGCATTATGACTACTTTATGAATGCACACTGTAGATAGATAACACACACACACACACACACACACACACACACAAAAACATAATCAAACCTTCCCAGACACACCAACTACTACAAAATACATAAGATCTTCTGCTATCATAATGGATGTACACATCTTATTGCATTATGGTGATAGGAGTATATAGATAAACACACACACACACACACACACACACACACACACACACACACACACACACACACACACACACACACACACACACACACACACACACACACACACACACACACACACACACACACACACACACACACACACACACACACACAATATCTTGGCACTAGAAATACAGTATTGAGCCGTCACCATCAGAGTAATGGCAGAAATGCCATTTTCAGGCCAATCCAATCTGATCCTACTGATAGCACAGACCACCAGCAAACAGGAAAACCTTGATGATGGCAACTGACAAACACTTAACTGATGACGACCAAACCAAGCACACACAAGCACACACTCAATGCGCAGGCCCTAAGTACGTATGGTAACCAGGCATAAATACACAAATATCCAAGACAGGTCATTTTGATAAGACTTGTCATTTACAGACAAATAAGAGACACAAAAAAGGTTTAAAAAAATAACATAATTCAAAGTTGCTCTAAAAAGCAGATTACATTATAAGAGAACATACTGATTCAAAAAGTTTCCAGGCTGTTCAGTCGTGATATTTCTAAGACTGGAGTTGTTGCAGCCAAAGAGAAATTCACTGCAGAAGTCAATTCTGGATGAGACAACGGTGAAACATACGGTTTTGAATCCTGCCTGCATGATTTAAGCCTCTGTGACAAAAACAACAGAAGTAAAGAGGCACACAAACTAACACAAACTCCATCTTGCACAAACTCGTCTTACACAGCTCAACCTAAGCACAAACAACTACACACTCTAAAACTCCACCTTGCTCCCCCTTTTACCGAACATACACAACCACATATGACCCAAGGGAGAGTGAAGCTGCATTTCTCTGTCACTGTTCTCCCTCCCTGTGGTTTCCTGTTAATCAGGCTTTTCCATATTGAGGCAGGGGTTTTAGGGCTGGCCTATTGAAGCCGCCCATTTATCCATTAACAAAACAAGCAGCGCCCGCTAATGAGCTACATCTCTCCATTTCCATGTCAATTGTTTGTTTGTAGCCATTGTTAGGCTGGCACAATGGGGCTATATTGTAAATGACAGCAACCCTAATGCACTGTGTGTGTGTGTGTGTGTGTGTGTGTGTGTGTGTGTGTGTGTGTGTGTGTGTGTGTGTGTGTGTGTGTGTGTGTGTGTGTGTGTGTGTGTGTGAGAGAGAGAGAGAGAGAGAGAGAGAGAGAGAGAGAGAGAGAGCCCAAGGGGGTGCCCACAGGGAGAAGGGAACACACCTTAGAGAGAGACTGATAAAGAGAGGGAGAGACTGCCAGAAAGATAAAGAGTGTGTAGGGGACCGAGAGGAAAACGGATGTTGACACTGCTTGTAGAAAAGTATTGTGTGTCAAAGCATCACAACACTTCTTTCCCAGCTCTCATTCAGCACAATTCCAGGCAACAAAGGAGGGAATTATTATCTGAAAGAAAATGGGAGTTGGTATACTTAAACTTTTTTTTTCGGTTTAGCACTTTTCAAAACCCAAGTTACTTTATCAAACAAAACCAAATACACCGATAAACAAAGTTATAACAACTAAATCTTGGACATTCAATGGTAAAGTCAAGCGTCACAACTAGATTACCTGTGGCATGCTTGACATCGACAAAGAGAGAGCTCCAAGGCTCAATTCTAGGTGGCTGACAGAACTTTGAAGGCCAAAAAATTGATTACTTTGATTCATTTCGCTGTTGGACTAACATTAACATCCAATAAAAATACTAAAATATGAGAACAGCATTTTATGTATATATTAGTAACCAATAATTTATATAAAATGCTGGTCTCTACAGTTAATCTAGTTGTGATAAGTTTTAATCAATAATATAGCGATATATTATGCTTGCTTTGTTGTCTTCTTCCAATACTTCTTTCCATCCTCACTATGTTTTCTGTGCAGGTGTCTCCCTGCTTTTATAAATGCAATATGATAACCAGTAATGTCACTGATGGCCTTGCGGCTATGGACTAGTTCTGATATCCAATCTGGCCTTTACAGATATGGATACAACTACCAATTTAAGTGTGCCTGTGTGCTGTATGTATATACACACATTCAGCTTGGGCCCCAACACACTCCAAAACATCCCACTGCATTATTGTTGACGGCCATTTTGGGGACACGAAATTGACTTTGCCTATCCAGAGGCTAGGATTAACGCTATAGAAAAATGCATCTGACTAGCGCCTAGCTCGGTCAGCTACAGAGCCGCTGATTAGAAAATATGAGAATGTGTTTGGAAGGAGAGACGAGGAATGGAGGGGAGAGAGGCTTTTTGTTGTGTAAAGGACAATGTGTGACATGATCTAGGATCAAATCTTTCTCTAGCTAAATATACTTGTGTGTGATTTTAAAATTGTTACAACTGGAATATGTGTCCTTTGTAGATGTATCATAAAAGGCATAACAGATTCAGCTATAGGAACTGAAATGATAACTTGAGGCGGAACAAATGTTAATTTGATTGTTGAACATCAAACAACAAACACTTTGTGCACAAGAAGCTCAGACACCCAAGTAATAAACCGTGAATGCAAAGAGTTGGACAGAATGCAGAGACAGCGCCCACAGGGACATTACTTCCATACGGCATTTTAGGTACTTTAAAATTCCATCTTTTTTTTCGGACCTATTGAGATTTTATGTCTGTTACAGACACTGATATGTCCGAATTTTCTTAGCTCATAGGGGAGACTTGTTGACCAAGTGGTGATGAAATGCCATCTAGTGGACATTACGCTAAAACAAATTGATGATTACGCTCACTATTTCCATCTTGGAAAGTGGCGATGGATATTATACGTAAAAACACAGGCATCCCTTTTTTTTTGGCAGCACAGCACACCCAGAACCAGCGGATGTAAAAGCCATGGGGACACAACAAAAAAAAGAAAAGCAGAACGCACAAATCCAACCAGCCGCGTCGTTACATGATCAAAGCCAGGAGGAGAGAAAGCTTGTCAGCTGGTGGTCAGTGGGTCGCACTGCTTCAAGAATGAAGACTCAAGAGGAGAAGAAACTTTTCTTTTTTTAAACGGCGACAGCAAGAACAATTGTGTACTGTGTCTTCCATTGACTGCTGGGAACCTCCAGGGGAAGAGAGGCTAAACGCTTGAGTGCGAAGCTGAGACAGAGGGCTCCTCTGTGGGCTTGGCGTCGGGTGAGGACCCCTCTCTGCTCTGGAAGCTCTCTTTGAGCAGGGGGAGCAGGTTGTCGCCTTGGTTGCTCTTTTCTGGGCGAGGAGAAAGGGGGAGGGAGGGCACGCACCACTGGTCATGTACAGAGACCTGGCGTGGGCACAGAGTGATGCCACATAAACACACACACAGGGATACACACACAATCACTATCTAAAAGGGTTTGCCAACCTCCCAGATAGCCAGCCAGTCTGGCAGCCAGTCATGCAGTTCCAGACATTTGTCATGACAGGCTAATTCACAGTCAAGAGGTGCTTTAGGTCTCTATCTTGTCCAGAGATATACACACACACACACACACACACACACACACACACACACACACACACACACACACACACACACACACACACACACACACACACACACACACACACACACACACACACACACACACACACACACACACACACATAGCTGTGTAATCACACACTCAAAAACACTGTTTGAAATGCCAGCATGATGTTCCAGACATGATGCAGGTAGAACCTAATTTAAAGCCATCCTACCACAACAACAAACACGTCCATGTATATTTGTTATTTTTAATAAAGTGCTCTATAAATGAATTGACCGGACTTATTTTACTCTTAATATTCCCTATTATCTAATACAAGAACACACTTAAACATAATTATATATGAATATGAAATTCTCTCTTAAATATGAAATATATAAGAGAGAATTAAATATCCCAAACTAGCTTCCTGGTTACCAAAGCAGTTCGCAAACAACTTACCACTATATTTTACTTTATTTTAAATGAGACAAGAGTTGATTTCAACATTAACAACATATTTCACACATATGAAATATTATCTTTAGAAGAGCATTGGTATTGTAAACAATTTAATTTACTAATAAAAAAAGGAAATAAAAACACATTGCTTCTGCTGGTCTCCACAATGTGTCCCCAGGTCAGGTTTGGAAAGATGATTGATGGTAAGGTGGGAGATATGAACACACAACATATTCTATGTGGCAGGAAGCGATGGAGTTTATGGGAAATGTGGTCTTCAGTTAAAAAAAAAACACCAGAGGCTTCCAATTCAACTCAAATATTTGTGGATTGTATCATTGTGTATATTACATGTACCAAATGTCGTAATCTATTACTTTCTAAACCCCTTATTGCTCAAATTTTGGAAACAGAGACAGAGAGAGAGAGAGAGATAGAGAGAGAGAGAGAGAGAGAGAGAGAGAGAGAGAGAGAGAGAGAGAGGAGGGGAGCTTATCGGCTGGCTCCAGACGGAGTGCGCGGATCAATGGGCATGCGAGGCCCACAGCGATCAATGCATTTGATAAAGAATTAAAGAAGAGCCACTGTACATGACTATCAAAGAACCAGGACACGGCCTAATTATGATTCGACGGGTGCGTGCCCATGATACGGGCCTGTCTCTGTGTGTGTGTGTGTGTGTGTGTGTATATGGATATAAATATAAATCTCTGAGATGTCAGTGTGGAAGTGGTGTGAAAGTACAGGCTGTGTACCTCTGTGTCCGTGTGTGTGTGTGTGTGTGGGTCTGTCTGAATGGTCAGACTGTGTGCGTGTTTTTCGGGCAGAGGTGTCATGTTGCTGTGGTTTGAGGTTATTGTGGTTTGAGGTTATGACTGTGTGTGTGCGCCTGTATACGTTTATGATGTGTACTTGTTAAATGAGGGGGATTATTCCAAAATGTTTTCATAAAAAGGGATAAGTCACAAATGATTAGGTGCCCAACCTTTAATTTGTTTTATTTTTATTGTATCAATGTTTGTGTTATATGGTGTTGTATGTGTCTTCCTGTTGAGTATCCTGTGTGTATTTGAAAAAAAAAAAAGCCTAAATAAATGTGCTATTCATAGCCATGGCATTGGTCCATGCTATGTAGTGGTCCCTATGAAAATAAACAGAAAAAAATTATATTATTTTGACACTGCTGCAGCAGCACATGGGTGCAAATGTAAAAGGGCACAGTGCCAAACACTTCAAATGGAGTCTATTTGACAGAGAATATTGTTTGTATTTGTAGGAATTAAACAAATATTGATGTGCTGAATGTGTGTCACAAATTCACAGTATAGAGGTGGTGTGTGTTGTGTGTGTGTGTGTATGCAAAATCATGCTGACATTTTCTTGGTCAAATACATTTGTGTGCGTTCGGGTTCTGAGGTTCTGTGTATCCGTGGCATCATATTTGTTCTCAGCAGTGTGTGAGTGTGTGTGTGTGTTGTGTGTGTGTGTGTGTGTGTGTTGTGTGTGTCTGTCTAACAAGAGCACTTATACTATGGGACAGGTAGAACAGGTAGAGCGAAACACAGAGACTACACAAAAGTCAGAGGAGCTCGTGACTCAGACAGACGAGTAAGATGGGAAGGTTTTGCCCTTTAAATAGACAGGAATAATTACTGGTGAGAGAGATACAGAGAGGTAGAGAGAAGGAGAGAGAAAAGGGAGAATTAGAAAGAGGCTGAGACAAAAAAGGTGACAAAAAAAACAAAACACAGGTAACCTGTAACTGCACAACATCCTTTACAAGGAAAAAGGAGCAGTCAGTGTGTGGATTTCACTCCAAAATAAGTTTGCTCCTTTTTGAAAAGGCAGACTTTGTTCATCAGAAAGATCAGAATCATACAGAGGACTTTTGCTACATTTGAAGACAGATTTGAAAGTAGTGACTGACACATTTAGAGTTCATTTTTGCTTAAATGCATATATGACCTTTTCAAATGTTACATATGCATTACATATGTTATTTTGAAATTGTTCGTGTAATTGCAGTGTTTTGTTTAACTTTGGCCCCTTTTTGACTGCAGGAACTTTTCCAGCAACCTTTCCAGAAATCATCTAAGTCTCAGTTCAGGGGCAAAGGTTTCTAACCCCACCCCCACCCCAAGTACGAATTTTCTGACAGCCCAGGAACTATCAGGGTGAAGTTTACAGCACTTAACAGTGTTGACTGGTCAAACATACTGTAAACCGCTAGACCGCTTCAACTTGTAAATAGCATCCTTTTAGACTGCATGCATGTCCCGGTAGTTGCTAGGGGTCAACAGGATTTGGAAGTGAAAAACATTTTAATGATATTAACATTTAAATGTTTTGTAGCCGACATCTTTGATCTGTCATTTGTCTAATTGTCCTAATGTTCACACATGTTCAGATGCAGCGGAAACATGAATACAAATGCACAACAGGGACATTTGGTTTCTGACTTTCTCTGTGAAGTTTTGGGTCTATTTAGTAAAAAAAAAAAAAAACACAAATTAACGCTCAATTCTATGTCACAAACACACACATGGATAGAGTAAATTACATTTTCCATATAAACTGAAGTGAATTATTTAGGAACTTAGAAAAGTGGTGGGATTACTGTGATTTCATTTGCAATGAACATTAAATATTCGCTCATCTGAAGACTTCATCCTCTATATTTTATCAATACAAAAAAAGAGAGATACCCGGGCTGCAGGGTGGACATGAAAAACATTTGGCACTTCCACTTCAGATGTGAACACGAGGCATGTGATAACTTGACGAAAGAAAGAGAGGTACATGTGTTCAGAAGAGGTATGCAAGTGTGTGTGTGTTACAGCTTTCCTCTCTGATGGCTTGATCAGCTCTTGTGATGCAACTGAGAGAGCTGTCTTTCTCTTGCTCGTTAAAACACACACACACACACACACACACACACACACACACACACACACACACACACACACACACACACACACACACACCCCCCCCACACCACACACACACACACACACACACACACAAAATTTAGAGACTGCCTTTGATCTCCACTCCAGCCAATTCAGCATACCCGCACACTTTAACGCACACACTCACGCACACTCCAAAGAAACTGCACAAACTATTTAGTTTCATTAAGGGCAGATTCTTCAAAAAGAAGAGAGAGAGAGCAAGAGAAAAGGAAGGGGGTTGAAGGTAGAGGAAGAAGAGAAGAGGAAAAAAAAAAGGGAGAGCTATGAGAAGAAAGTGACGGCAGCCACATTAAAATGAGACCTGGGGAAAAACTATTACTGCTGGGAGAAAGTTGAAAAGGAGAGAGGACAGGAGGAGGAAAAGGGTAGGAAAGGACAATGTGTGGACAAAAAAGGAGAGCAAACAAGGCCATATTTGCAGTTTTGACAGAGGCATTTTTGTATTTGCTGAAAGACAGCCCTTAACTGGTGGCCATCTCAATTATGGATTGCAATTAAAATATTTATATTCTGGAGTTGTAAGATTCTTAAATGCTTACAGGATTTTATATATAAAATTAAAAAAAGATTATAAATATATATATAGATTAGATTTCTTTATTTTAAGTCTCTCAACACTGATTCTTTGTTGTAGTAAATTGGCTGCCTGAACCTTTCAAAAGTTCCCCTTTCCACTTGTCCAGTGTTTAGCAATTCGGGCCAACAGTCTGGTAACAAGTAGCCTGTTAACATTGTGACGTATGTGTTATAATCACTTGGATGAAATGCAGTACAATCAGAATAACTCAGACATAATGTGTTTTTCATTTTTAGGGACCTTTAGGAATGCAGAGGTTCAGCCAGAGGGCTTTGAGTTTGGCCACCAGTGACACAAATAAATGAAAGAAAAGAGAGCTGAAAATGAGGACATGAATGCAGTCAAGTCAGGATCAGACGACAGACAGCAGATGGGAGTAGATGACAACACCCGCAGGTCACAACAGCAGAGACCCAGGAGTCCCCTCCACTTCTAAGGAGGAGAAGAGGGGGCAAAGGAGGAGGGGTTGGGGGTGGGGGGTGGATGGGGTGCTGGTCGGCAAAAATCAAACGGGACCCAATTATAGGAATCACAACGAGTCAGTGAGCAGGGAAACTCTCTTACCTGGAAAACACCAAGGCATTCGCATGCACTCTCAAACGCATACCACGCACGCACGCACATGCGCGCGCGCGCACACACACACACACACACACACACACACACACACACACACACACACACACACACACACACACACACACACACACACACACACACACACATGCTTAAAAGAATGCAAAAGTGCACATGTGCTATATAATTGCACACAGTACACACATATTTTTGCAAAGAAACACACAGGAGCATACGCTTCTATGTCCGCATGCACACAAACACACTTCTCCCAAACCAAGTGTGGATAATTAGCCTGGCCAGGCCGGTGTGAAATTACTGTTCTCATCTGCTAATGGATGAGAAGACCTGAAGCGAATAGACACAGACACACAGACACACACACTTCTCTATTAAAATAATAATAACAGTGGGAAAGACTAAAAGAGCAAAAGAAAGACAAACAAAAATTGGGCAACTGCAATAAGGATAAAATGAGAGAATAAAGTCCTTGTCCTACATATTTTTAGTAAAGCTCATTAATTACCCATCTGGCTGCTGTGTGGGTAGGGGGTGGTGACATTACAACATTACAAGACATCTGCACAGTGACTAATCATATGTTGTGAAGGCCACCTATGAGGAGGAGGAGGAGGAGGAGGAGGGAAGTGATGGGCACAACACTATTAGTACTGCTTGATCATCAAAGACCACAGAGAGTAGGACAGACAGCAAGACAAGATGGAGAGAACAGGAGGATGAGATGTGGCGGAGAAAGACAAAGGACAGGCAGAAAAAGAGTGAGTGAAAAACAAAAAAATATGAGGTTGAAAAACATAGACCGACAGAGTGAGAGAGAGAAAGTGACTGAGAAGACAGGGAGGGAGAGGAAGAGAGAAAACTGAACCTGTGACCTTAGATGAAAGAACCAGTCACTGTGGGCTACAATTAGGGATGGCAGGAGGGAGAGCATAGGTCAAGAGAACAGGGCTACACACACACCCACACCCACACCCACACCCACACCCACACACACACACACACACACACACAGCAAACAAGTATCCAACACATTGTTTTGCATCAAGCTACATTCATAACGATGGCAGTCACTGTAGCTGTAGGTATTATGAATAACAAATTGTACAGACCTAACTGTTGTCAATATTGTGTGGTGCTACGTCGGTCTACATATGCATTTGATTCATTTAGTAAAAAAAAAAAGCCTCAGTTCTTGGATAAACAATATTAACAAAAAACTATAGCCATGATGTTATTCCTGTAAATATAAATATGTAAGAAAAAAGCACAAGAATTAACAGAAGAATTATTATCCTACCACTTCTCTGTAATGTGTATGTGTTGCACCTTCCTTTGATGGTACACAACTGAAAAGGCCATTTCTTTCTCAGGTTTAAAAAAAAAAAAAAAAAGTATAGTTTGGATGAAGATATATGCTATGGAGAGAGGTGTGAGGGAGCGGTTTCTGATGAGAACAAGCAGGTGTATGATGGGAGACAGAGCTTATTGTACAGATATATGAAGCACTGCTTATAGAGAAGTTTCTTATTTTTAGTGGCTGTGGGAGAATGATATTAAAGGGATGAAAATAATAATTTGCAGAAAAACAAGACTTTGTAAGTCAGCTTTCTCACCAATTGCTGTTCAGGAGATGATTCACCTATTCCTGTGGGCAAGATTTCCCACCAGTGATCATACCTGACCCAAAAACCTCAATTAGAAAACATGCTCTTATTCTGTTTGGAGAATTAGTGCTGCAACTAGCTATTATTCTGCACTTAATGATTATTTTGCTTATCACTAATCTTTCAATATTTTTTCGACTGATCGCTAACTGTACTGTCCCATAACAATCGTAACTTTTACAGCTTTGAATAAGACATGAGTTTAGTTAATAGATTTCAAACTAACTGATTTGTCATTTGTGTTTTGAATGCTACACCCCCAAAAACAGCTAATGTAGCCCCCTCCTCTCTCTCTGCCCAAATCATTCTGTTGCCCACACATTAGCCACTTCCCTGGAAGAATGAAGCCTGCTTTAATTGAATTAAATTATACCTTATGCATGCTAAACCGCAAAGCACCTACTTAGACGGATGGAGAGTTAAATGGGAAAGGCTTGGGCCTCTCCAGCTGATAACAAACACACACACACACACACACACACACACACACACACACACACACACACACACACACACACACACACACACACACACACACACACACACACACACACACACACACACACACACACACACACACACATCAAAACAAGACATCAAGTAATCTAATCTGAATCACTAACAATTATCAGCACATTGGCCTCAAGGCCAGTCGTATTCCTTTGATCAATGTTTTCTATTAAAAAAAGTGTAAACAATTCAATATCTTCCTCTCGCCCCTCCTCCTTTCCCTCCTTCCTTTATGCATGGGAGCAGTGTGTGTGTGTGTGTGTGTGTGTTTGTGTGGGGGTTATTAACCAATTGTCCTTGGAAATGAGTAAGGAAATCAGGAGGAGATGGAGAGAGAAAGCGGAGGGTTGGGTCTGGCTACTTTAAGGAGCTAATCTAAGTGAAGTCAGCCATCTTGCCGCACAACAAAGGACAGAAGAGGACCTTTTTTTTTGTCGCTAAGGAAATATATCGGCACTGCAACAGCTTTGAAAAACTCTTTTAATTTGCTTTCTTTCTCTGAAGACTTTTAACACCACCAGTCCTTGGAAGTTCCTCATTTATTTTCTCAGATTATGCCAAAATTGTTATTCCTGTGGCCTGCACACAGACTTGTACACATACATTTGCATGCCTACACACTGACAAACACTTATGTACACACACACACACACACACACACACACACACACACACACACACACACACACACACACACACACACACACACACACACACACACACACACACACACACACACACACACACACACACACACACACACACACACAAAACCATCTAATTCAAGGGCATATATCTCTTTAAGGATTCAGGCAGCAGGGGCATGCGGCTGCTGCCTTTTAGATATTTCATTACCAAAGGGTATTTATTTAATTTTACCCTCAAATCCGTTGTCCTCACAATTCTCACAAGACCATTTTTTTTCTTATCCCCCTTTCCTTTCTCTGAAACATTTGGAAACGTCACTGAGGATTTGACAACAGTGCTTTCCCAGGGTAACTCCTGGTCCATCCGTGTGCACCCCCCATCCCAGTATATTATGTTCAGTGGAGCGTGCTCGGTTCAGAGCTGGCAATTTCACTCACTTCTTCTCCAGTTTAGTTTGCTTCGGAACAGCGATTCCCACCCCCCTTTACCGTGAATGTACTTTTGCTGACAGGTGTTTGTATACAACATTTACTCAGTGTTTGGGGAAGTTGAGGGGGCAGCAAATTTAGTCGGGATGTCATAAAAATTGTGCAGAGTCAAGATGACCAAGGAGAGAGACTGAAAGAGAGAGTCAATCCACACTTCGGTTTTTCTTACTGACATGTTCAGGTTGTGATGTTCAGCAGTCCATAAGAGAGTCTGAGCAGAAGTTAATAAGGAAAAGTCTTCTCTCCTTCTCAAAGCATTTTAATACAGTGGACTGCCAGAGGATGAGACAGGCTTTTCCAGCATGTTGCAAGTGTAGTGAGCAGCGAATAGAGAACTGTGGAAGTGACATGAGGGTGTTGAAGAGGCTGGTGGTCACTCTATTAGTTGTTCCGGCACACTGAGGCAATGCTGTACAACACTCCAGTGCACGGAGCAAAGAGGCAGGGACAGAGAACTCAAACTCAGGTCAATCTTTACTTACTACACACAGAAGAGGTCAGACAGACCTGCCCCCTCCTCAGAAATCTGAAGTCCCAGACTGACCCAAACCGAGCCTCAGGTAGAGACTTTGTCAATTTTGTTGTCATTTTAAGATGGGACAGACAGTACCTGAGTAAGCATTGTCAACGATTTCAGTCCCAGAAAAAACACACACACACACACACACCACTTTGACTTACATCGCAGACATTTGTGGCACTGTTTGGCGCAGTGACGGCTGAGTTGGGGACGTTCTTGTTGCCTGCCTTCATTGCAGCATCTCTGCGGGCCTGCTCCAGGAGAACTCTGGCTCTCTCTTTAAGCTCCTCCTGACGAGACAGCACCTTCTGTGTGCAACCACAGGGCATGAGAGCGATGACATAAAACAATGCTAATGACTGGCTGCAGTTCATTTCTAATAAAACTGTGTAAAAGAAATGTGTGCTTGTAGACTCTCACACATTCATGTTTACGAGTGTAAGGTATTCGTTCACATATGTAGCCTCTTACACTCTTCAAAATTGTACTCACCTTCTCAGCAGGGGGACTTGATACAGGTGCAGTTGTTGGCTCCTTTGAAAGAGAAAATAACCTAAATTAACTACAGGTGTATAGCCAAATACCAAAACACCTCTAGACAGTTAGAGTTACAGGTTCTAAATTAAGTATTTTGTCAACACAATGCAACAAATAATGTAGTTTGGACTGGTTTTCCTTAATATATGCTTCATAACAAATTAATTAACTTGTGTAATCTAGTCAACTATGATGCCTAAATAAGTGACATGCTATGGAAATGAACAGTAGTACAGAGAGTAATACTGTAAGTTTTCAAACAAACATGTTTCACATTTCCTCCTTGTACAGAGAGCAGAGGAAGGGAGAGAAGAATTAAGATAAGCGGACCCAAATGTAGGAGCAGGATACATGATATACAGGGCCTGCACTTTGGCATTATGGGGCCAGCCTACAAGCCAGGCTCATAGCCCTGTCTGGGTCCAGTGGTGTGGAGAGCATGACGACTTTGACAAGAAAGCAAAACAAACCTGGCTTAAAATTGTATCTGCACGGTAATCCTGGCTGTATTATAAAAGGGGTGCAAAGTGGGGAAACAGAGCTTTTTACATTTGGCTTAGGCCGAGCAATATTACAACCAAGCTGTTTATAGCACTGAAACATGTTTATCCATTCAACAAGTCAAATCTGGCTTGGGTGCAGGCAAGGACGCATCCCGCTAACTTGATAACAGCAGATCAAAATGGGGTGTCATAGCTGTCATAACCCCCCTGCTGCCACCCCCGCCTGCCCCGTGACCTTTCGACTTGTAAACAGGAAGCGGTAATCTGGGGTTAACCAACGCAGGCAGCAATGTATTCAATGTGTGTTTGTGTGTGTGACTGTGTGCGCACACGCATTAAGGTGCGTGCCAGTGCGTGTGTGAGACGAGATGAGGTGTGCTCTGCGCAAAGCGTCGCCACGCCTGAGCAGTCACGGCACCAACTGCCATCAACTGAAGGGATGAGAAATATAATGAAAAATATAATGAAATGTCAAAGCAGGGGGTTCTCCTGGGTGCCTTCTATAGTCGCCACATGTTAAGGGCCCGGCCTCGATGTGTCTGGGTCTCGGCAACGAGACAGGCGGCGACAACATCTAATGCAGACGGGAGAATTTCGGTACGGTCATCTCTGCAATGGCATCAACGAGGTCGGGATTTGAAGCTTAGCGAGTGCCAGGAGGGAATGAATGTTCACCACATCCTCTGTCTTATGACTGATGTAGCAGTAAAGGTTTCAATCAAAGCCAGGGTGCAAGGATAAAAACCTGAACAATCCATTTAGGGGCCAGGCAGGTACCTGCAGGTAAACGCTGTCAGAATCTTAATACCTGACTTAAGCAACAAGGCATGAATTAGTCTACATCGTACAGACTGATCCAGAGGTTGTACAGGATTCATAATTAGCTGTGAGATAGTTTAGTGTATCTCTTACTGACCCTTAAAGGACATGTTTAACCATATAACACTGACAATATAAGAAATAAAAATATCAATTATTCAGCATGTTAAAAAATGGATGTCTCTCAATTGATGTCTCATACAAAAGTATAGTACAATAGTAGTGAAACAAAGTATGGCACTTTTGAAGAGACAAAATCATAACACTTTGACAGAGAGTAACTTCTCTACTTTAGGAATACCCATAAAAAGATATGTTGAAATAAATATATTTAAATAAAAAAAATATATCGTAGCAATTTAGTTGCACTCTGGAACTCGATTCTTCTTGTCCATTTACATGTTTAGTGTGTGTTTACCTTAATGATGTTTTTTGTCTGGGTGTTTACCTGTTTGGGAGGCGTGTCTGTGTGGTTGACTGGAGGAGAGCTGATGTCTGAGGCTGGCTCAGACTCCGAGTGACGCAGGCTGGCCCTCTTCTTCTTGATGAGGTCGGCATCCCTGTTATAGGAGAAACCCAGTTTGTGGTGGGGCGGTAAGGCCCCTCTCCTGGTGGGGGACCCTGGGTCTGTACTTGCCTCTCTTCTTTCCTCTTCCACCTCATCCTTCTGCTGTCTTCCCTTCTCCATTTCTCTCTCCACTCTCTGTGGTAACTCGCTAAGGTCTAAAGTGTTGGCTTTGAGCAGATTCCCCCTGTACTCAGAGCTTGACGGCGTCACGTGGGTCGAGTCTGTCGCTGCAGCGGCTAACGCTGTGCGTGGCGATGGGACAGGAGGGGAGGACTGCAAAGGCCTTGCTGCTGGCAAGCTGACAGCTCCTACTTCGGCCTTCCGAACCGGCTCCATCACCTCTTCCTCAGCGGCTTTAATGCCATTGGATTCAGTGTTAACACCACCAGCAGATTCAACGGGCTCAGAATTAGCCTGGTGGTGCTGCACGTCGTTGAGTTCAGCATAGAACTTGTCCTGACCTATGGAGGCGTTTGTATCCGTTTCAAAGTCGCCCACCTTGTAGGTGCTGCGACTGCTGTTGGCCTCTATCTGCACCACGTTGAGTTCCTCACCGGAGAAGTGGGCCCGGATCTGGTACAGGTAGGTCATTACGGTTAGCTTGTCAGGAATGGCCAGCAGCACCATGTCTGATGGTTCCAGGAGACGGGAGATACCCAGGCTCGCAAAGCCATCATATGCCTGCCAAAAAAGACACAAACATTCAATTACAATTACAGATTCATACCACATAACCACTAACGTCATGTTACAAGAAGTGCCTACCTACAAAATTGGGTAAAAAACTGAGTTCACTGTTGGAAAAATTGATGGGATGGAAGGGTGACAATGGTTGATGAGATAGGAGAAGTCTGGTTTCTTTTTCAGACATGGGTTGTATTTGGTGCATGGTGCGTTGCATGCATGATCCATGTGTGTATGTGCCCATGTGTGTTTGTGAGTGAGAGACACCTTTGGCATGACTGCTGACAGGTCATGTCAGGGATGGTTGTCCCCGATAAGAGACGTAGATACCCCAAGACAGAGCGCTTAATCCCAAAGTGTGTGTGCCTGAGTGTGTGTGTGTGTCCTTATCGCTCCCCTACATCAACCTGCCCACGCTCTCCGTCACGCGTGTAATTGGTCTGATTAGAGTCTGATGAGAAAATACAGGTTTGATTATCAAGCGACACACACGAAACCCAATCCCCCATCACCAGATAGACTGAGACAGAGAGAGAGAGAAGGGATGAAAACCATTATCGCAGCCAATGACAGGTAAATAAATAGATTAGCAGCACACACACACACACACACACACACACACACACACACACACACACACACACACACACACACACACACACACACACACACACACACACACACACACACACACACACACACACACACACACACACACACACACACACACACACACACACACACACACACACAGTCACTACCTCCATTCCTGCACGCTCACACACACACATAAACTCCCCATCCATCTCTCCCAGGTATCACAGCTTGTATCTGGGCTGCTTGATAGTGTTGATCTAATTCCAACCTGTTGCAGCGCTCGTTTGTTTCACTGCCTCCGTAGATCTAGCCAGTCTATCAATCTCTCCCTCTTTCTCTCCGTCTCCCTCTCTGACTTCCAAATCCATCCCTGTGTGTTTTTAACCTTTATTTACCCCTGGGATTGTTTTGAAGAGCCTGCTTACTCTTTTTCAGCCCTGTCCTGCTTCAATACAAATTTCTTACATTTATTTATCTAGAAAAGGGGTCTATTGAGCATGTATGATTTTTCATTAAGTCTCTGCTTTGCATTCATCAAATGCATCTTGGAGCTTCCACGAAAAAACTACTGTCTCTAAGTGACAGACCCTGAGCAATTTCAACTTTAAGGATGGGCTGAGCGCTTTGCTGAACTGTAACTTCTACGAAAGATATTGACTTTGTGCGCTGTGTCTGTAATAACTCCATTTGCCACCTACTGCACCATATTATCTTCTCGCCATTTTATTTGAGTGTTGATAGATGTGAAAATTACAGTCAAAGCTGGATTTATAGTTCTGAGTTAAGGAGTTACGGTGTAGCTATAGTGCCCACACACATAATTGCCACAGTTGACGTGCACCTCCTCGAAAAATGTAACTACACATCGGGGCTACAGCAGCTATCGAGATACCACGTAGGAACTACAAGGACTGTGATTGGTCAACTTGGGTTGCTTGTGTTTGCTTCTATAAGTATCTGAAATAAACGCAATATTAGTTAGTTAAAGAGAGACTCAGTAGTCTTCTGCTTTTTAGTAACACACATTTACAAAAGGGCCATTTCCAAACCATCTGCTTACCATGATGGCCGCTCTCTATGACAATGAATGACAGAATGAAAAAATGGCCACGGCTCGACAATAGCCTCCTATTCAGTAATGACACATAGAAGTTACTTGGATGAAATTTCAGTTATTTAAGTACATGTGAAGGCCACCGTCTGTCTATATTTAAAAGCGAATGAAAGAATGTAAACACTGTCACAGCATGGAGAATATACTTGTATAATAATATAGTATATAGTAATATATAATATAGTCTGATTAAGTTTCACACATTTGTCTAATTTCTGGTGGCGCTATCAACAGGTAATTCCATGTTGAACTATTAATCAAAACCTACACCAGATTCGCCTACAGCAGGATTGACGTTATCAGTTTTAGAATACAATACAATGTCAGTGATGGCTCAAAATCCTAATCTATTGAGTGTTTATTATGTGGAAAGTAAACGAGGAAGTGATATTGTACACAGCTCAGAAAGCTCTGTTTAATAAAGTAAATCTTATTTCTCCAACTGTATTTTTTTTCTAACTGGTGACACGGGAACAGAAGGAGAGAAATGGAGAATAAAAAGGTGGTTTAACTGAGGGATGTTTCTCAATTTACAATCAAGTATGATGCCTTTTGTTAGGAGTCTTTTTCACTCTCACCTCTTTTGTCCCTTTCTATTGATGTAAAGTATGTGTTTGTGCTTGCAGAGACAAGGCCAGAAGAAAGAACTGGCGGCGGGAAAAAAGAAAAGGGAGAACAGAGAGGAGTTTGCCTTTACAGCGAGTCTGTTTAAGCTCATCCCCCCCCCCCTTTTCCCTGGCAGAAAGTGAGTGTGAAAGAAAAAAGGAAGATAGAAAAAACAGAAAAAGAATATGGGGAATAAGAGGGCCTGATTGGGTTTCTAACACGTATTCAGGGGAGCAAAGTGTGCTTACATTGTTCCCATCTCGCCCAGGGTAGGCTATGAAAGAGAGCGACAACTTTGCTGCTCAATAGGGACAGAATGAAAGAAGGAAAGAGAAAAGAGCGAGAGTGGGAGAACGTGAGAGCTGTATGAGGAGGAAGAAGAGAGGGAGACTCTGGGGCTGGGTTTTGTTTCAGGGTTGATGTTAGTCTTGACATGCGCTACAGTCTTTTTGACCTCCGTGTCATGATTAATACTTTCTATACCTTTACTTATAGCTTGAGGAGTACTGATCATGTCATACTGAGACACTGATATTGAGGGACCTGTTGTTTTTACGTGAATTGTTTTCTGCGGTGGTAGCCTACAGTATGTGCCCACGAACTGCAGTTAAATCATAAGGCAGGCAATATTTTATATCTTTGTTATTGACAATAGATTGCAAGAAAACACCAAAATCAGCAACGGGTTGGTCTGTCTCAATAACTTTTCAAGTCATTAACCTGTCAGTGGCATTCAGCCCATTGCCTGTTGGCCCCAACTAAAAATGGTAAGTCAGTTAAAGGTGCTGTAGCTAGGACTGCGAACATCCAGGACTTAACATTTGAACATCAACAACTGCTCAGTCCCTCCCCCCCTTTCCGCTAAACCCCAAAACAGTCTCCTAAGCCCCTCCCCCCACAAGGGAGAATGAATGCGTCTGCATGAGTAGTGACTGACACACAGTTAGACACCCCCCTTGGCCCCGATTGGTGCATCTGAACAGGGAGCGGTGGATTTTTGCAAATCGCATTACAGGCTGTAGGTGGTGCCAGAGGAGCCCGATTCTTTTTTTTAAAATGACCTGCTTCATGTAGTTCTACTGGAACATAGGGTCAGTTTCAGCAAATATTACAGAAAGTTAGTTTTATAAGGCTTACCTACTGCACCTTTAAAAGAACAGTAATGAAGCTCTACGGCACAAAGTAATGACATATATCAGGTAGGGGTTTAACGATACACGTATTCGTATTGAACCGTTCGGTACGAGGCTTTCGATTAGGTATGCATTACAAACTGAACGATTCTTTGGACTAATCCTATTTCATTTAGAAATAAAAGAGCTTAAATTGTGCGAAATATAATGTTCTTAGTGACGCTGCAGTCAACAAGGCAGCCCAAACGACCTAACAGGCACTGTGCTGTCTGCCCCTCCCACTCCCAAAGAAAAAGACTCCACTCCAGTCAGGCATGCTAAGCTGAACTAGCTCGATGCAATATGGCTAGTAACGTTAATGCGACTATTACCAGACCAGAATTAGAAGATCCTCCAATAACTAACAGGTCTGGCGTTTGGAGCCACTTTGGTTTCCCTGTAAGTTATGAAGGTGATGGCAAGACGGTGGTGGATAAAAACAACAACGGTATGTGGCATCTGCTACACAATAATAGGCTACACCAGTGGGAATACTACAAACATGTCAACTCATTTACGCCAACATCACCTCAAGTGTGTCAATAACTGGAACTAGATGAAAACATGAAGCAACACACACGCTACAAACTATCCCCGCAGCATTTAAGAAGCAATCTCCAACTGATTCAAACAGGGCAAAAGACATCACTGCGCCGATTGGTACATTTATGGCCACAGATATGAGACCCTACTCTGTAGTGGAAAACGCAGGTTTTACGAACATGGTTAAAGTAATTGAGCCCCGTTACACTATTCCTTCACGAGCCCATTTCAGCCAGACCGTAATTCCTGCGTTCTACAAAAAAAATAAAATAAAAGCCCAAGTAGAGAACCAATTGTCCGAAGCACTAGCTGTTGCCCTGACAGCATCCTGACTGGATGTCAAGGGCTACACAAAGCTACCTGACTGTAACGTGTATATATATATTTTTTTTTATAAGGAGCTGTTTTTGTTTTACATGTTGCTAAGAAGAAACCCGAAGATGGGTCATGTATAGCTCTGTCATTGTTCAAAGTAAAAAAGATCATACTTTTTGATTTAATAAATACAAAATTTGTAAAAAATCAAGTCAATTACTACATGTCTTTATTTTTGCTGTATCGAAAACGTACCGAACCGTGACACCACTGTCTCGCATCGAACCGAACTGTGAATTTTGTGAACGGTTACACCCCTAATATCAGGCTTTGGCTATACAGACAATACTTATTAGTTGAATCAATTCATTGTTGGTTTTGGTCTTTTTGTTGGATTTGATGACAAAAAGAAAAATATAGATTATTACCCGATTTTAAAAATCTTGTATCCATCTGGTAAGAAAACAAAGGATAATTGGGTCCTTTTTCCCTACTCACAAGAAAATTAAACTTCATTACTTGAAATATTATGCCATCTAAAAAAAGTTATCTGAAAAACTTTGATCTAGGATATAAGAAAGTTGAGAGCACAACTGTCAATATTATCATTTATGGCGTTTTAATGGAGTCATATCATACTTTTGTTACAAAATGTTGTTCTTTAAAGGAATGGTTCTCCAAGCTAATTATAATCTAACATTATTATGTGGTTTGTTGAAGTTCTGGTTTTCCTTGTATGAGTTTTGTAAAGCACAGCTTATTGCAATTAGTTTGTTATTTTATTAGTGATTTTGCATTTTCATGATGTACTGTGTATATCCTTATAAAAAAGTATTATCATAAATGGTAATTATTTGAAATCACCAGCCAGCCTACTGCTTGGTTGATAACATTTGAAACAAGTCTGTCAATATAATTGATCTTCTGTATTTCTCAACACTGACTGATTAGAGCAACATTTTAGTCCAATACGAATATCATGTATTTTGGGAACATATCTAGTTTTCTCACTTTCCATCATCCAGCTGACAAAGCTTTTGGTTTAGACTAAATGTCACTGTCGCCTGCCCCGGGCCGCGGCTCGCTGCTCCCCCTCCACTCCCTCTCGGTGACTGACAGCTATCTATCGTTGTCAATCATCAACACTACCCCTCCCCTTAGCCCAACCCCTCACGGTTGTGCTCAGGGAGCTTTAGCTTGGTGCTACACTATCAGATGGCATGACAAATGACTTCTCCTTGGCCTCAACAAACACACACACACACACACACACACACACACACACACACACACACACACACACACACACACACACACACACACAAACAACGGAGGAGGAACTAGCAGTCTAAACACACAGATGAGCTCAACATGCAAACTCAAACAAATGGATGAACAATCATCTACAGACTAGCATACATACACACATCCATTGATAATAGATCATTTAAAAGGCTGTAAGTGTTCTGAATATTCACTTCTCTCTCTTCTTTTTTTTTCTGCCCACCCCCAATATTGATTGTCCTTATCTGTCATAATTCAGCACAGTCTGAGCTCATTGCAATCACTCTTCACAGATAGACTGTGAAAGGAGGGGGCATGTCTATCAACTAGCCATGAAAAGCAGAGATAGTTGACGTTTTTATACCCTTTCCATTTCTGCTATCCATTCAATAAATTCTATACATTCTAATAACTCCTTATAAAGAAACTCTATACAAAATTGTGAATGGGAAAGAAGTCTCTTTTAATCACCCTCTTCCATTCTGTTCTTCATACATTCATTTATTTCTTTCATTTTTATTCTTTTCTTTTCCTTGCTTGCTCTTTGGGGTCCTTAACCTGCCACACTATGCTGCCCTAGCCTGTGTCCAGCGTCAGGGTTTTCTCTTTTCTTGCAGGCAATATCATGAGCACCCTTCTCTTGCTAAACACCTTCAGGGTGCTATATAACACCACACGATTTATTACTACTCTTTCACTTCGCCTGAACTCACTGAGCTTTCACAATCATAGCCACCTACAACACAGAGTGTAATTCATGTACAATTACTGTATGTAGCACAGCTACAAACATACCATAGTGTACAGGCCCACAGACATCACATCTCACATGCAGAGAGAATCCATTTAATAACAGATTATATTGTCACTGCACGTGAAAATTAATCTAAGAAGCAAAAAAACATAGCACACACTGTCAAAGTCTGGCTCATAACTACCTGGGAAAACATAACACTACAAAATTATCGGTAAATCAATAAGAACCAGAAACTTCACTGGTTGCTAACTTTATCGCCCCTACTGACTAAAAGGTACACACTCTGACTGTGAGCCAATTAAGGAAAACAGTTGAAACGGGAACTCTGATTGGCCAATCCTGCACACATTTATAAACAGGACACTCACCTCCTTAATATTTCACAAAATATTATCAATATATTTATGAAACACTGAAAAGTGGTAGGGTTAAATGTATCTATGACATTTTTGCTGGTAAACCTTTCTGGCAGGTAATGTTTTTGTTTGTTACTAGTTGTTCTTTGGTGAAGCAAACAAGATAAACAAAGACATATTTCATATGTTTAAAGAGTGTGTAAATGAATAAAAAGACACATTCTACACACTGAAAAATGACATCCAACTTTAAAGACATTTTAAAACCGTTGGATAAAGGAAAAAATCTGGCCTTGCACAATTCAACTTTTCCACATTTAACACGAATTAGACATGATTTTACTAGCTTATATACCCGGATTCTTGAGGGCTACATGGGCACAATGGCAAGAGGTGGCAGTTAGCTGATATCTCCCTACAGTGGGTCTCCTCTGTGCACTGCAAAGGAACAGCTTGCTTGGCCAAATGTACATCAGCAGCTGGTGTAGAACGTTACAGAGAAGCTGGTCGCAGTGCGCTGGGTACAGTGCTGCAGCTATTCACCAGCTATCACCTTTTGCGGCATATTCCCATATTACTTATATCTAGCCAATTTCTTCAGGGCTACTTGAGCACCTGGAGGGGGGTGAGGGGCAGTTAGCAGATATGGGATTGGGTCTCTCCCTCTCCCTCCACTGTGGTTATTGTCAATAGTGTAGCATTCATGCCTAACAGGGCCACCAGAGGTTATCGCTGAGCCAGAGTGTGTATGAGAAGAGGAAATCAAGCTGCAGGAACCTGACGTATATCGTTCTGTGTAGCCCTCGGGGCCAAAGAGGGGACAGGGCGTCTGTGTGTATATACGTGTATGAGTGTGTACTATCAGAGTGAAAGGTGTATTCGGAAAAAGTAAAGCCTGGGGGACAGAGTGGAAAATGGTGATGTGTGCTACAGTGCACCTCAAACTGTGAATATTCAGATATGAAGACAAGGTGTGAATGGTTTATTCTGTTGAGCTTTAGGAGTGAGTGCATATATGTTGGTTGTAATTTGTTAGGCGAGGAAAGGAATGAAACCAAAGAGGGTTTTTTTACGCTTTTACACACATTCAAACAAAACAGTCTAATCGATACAAGATACATATGCTCTTATTATATACACACTGACATCAACACACATTTAGCAGAGGCAGTTTAGTAAGCTCCCAGCAGGCAGCTGAGCTAAGATACAATCTCACCTCTGCCAGGTGAATAACTTATGGCCACGTAGACATATCACAGCAGGGGGAACGTCTTAGGAATACTGTCATTATAAGATTCTGGCTGTAGTGCATGTGTGATTGTGAGTGCACGCATTTGTCTGCCTTCATGTGTGTTTCCAACCTCCTCTTTCAAACCATGCAACACACAAACACACAATAGCCAGGGATTAATGGCAGATCTCTAAATAAGGCCAAATGGAGATGTGGATGGGAGGGAGCTAAGTAGTGTGAAGGGCCCAGCGGTGGCTGCCTCTTACCTTTTTGTTGTTTTCTTTAATATCCTGAGGATTGAGTGACTTGTAGTCCCTGGAAGAACAGTGGGGAGGGTCAGAGAGGAGGCAAGCAAAAAAAAAAAAAAGAGAGCGAGAATGGGAGACAGAGAGAGATAGCAGAGAAAGAGGTGCGTTTAAATATGCGTCACATGTAATGGCATTAGAACTGTAACATGCAATTTCATAGCAGTGCAATCAACAGAACTAATAGAGTGGAAAATATGTAAAAATAACACAGCGGAGTGCAAAGGCACATAAGCATTAACACACACACACACACACACACACACACACACACACACACACACACACACACACACACACACACACACACACACACACACACACACACACACACACACACAGCATAGTTTAGATAAATGATCTTCATGTCTGTTCTCTTAATAGGGCTGCAGTTTTTCTAAATGTACTTTTGAGTGTTAAATACACATTAAATACAAAAAATGTAAGGAATCTCTTTCTCTGACACACAGACACAACACACAACACACACGGCAAACATGCAACTCTATATTAATATATGTAAATGACAGATTGGGTCCTGCGTGCGCAAGTATGTACGCATCTGTCCTCTTAATCAGACACTGACAGGAATGATGGATACAAGGACAAAGCGTAACGACAGGCAAATATGATGCCAAGTTACTAAAAGAGGCACATGAAAAGAGTCATCAACTAATGTGAACATACAAGTCTGGACCACCTAAATTTGACTCACTGGCCTTAACTCCAACCTTAAAGATGCAGTAGGTAAGCCTTATAAACTTTCTGTCATATTTGCTGAAACTAACCCTATGTTCCAGTAGAACTACATGAAGCAGGTCATTTAAAAAAAATCTGGCTCCTTTGGCACCACCTACAGCCTGTAGTGCGATTTAGTGCAAAAATCCACAGCTCCCTGTTCAGATGCACCAATCAGGGCCAAGGGGGGTGTCTAACAGCATGTCAATCACTGCTCATACATACGTATTCATTCTCCCTTGAGGGGGGAGGGGCTTAGGAGACCGTTTTGGGCTTTAGCAGGAAAGGGGGAGGGACTGAGAAGTTGTTGATGTTCAAGTCCTGGATCTTCGCAATCCTACCTACCGCACCTTTAATATTGTGAAACGCTCTCTTAGTATGAGTGTTTGTGTGTTTCATACATTGTGTCAGGTCTGAAGTGGTGCAGCAGGGCGCAGAAGGCCAGCCCATTCCTCCAGGAGGTGGTGAAGTTGGTGATCTTAACCCCGCGGTAGTTCTTGGTGACCTCGCGGCACCAGACCAGTAGAGACTGGCTGGCGTTGGGCTTCCCCCCCAGAATTGGGCTTGGGACGGGGCTGGGCTGTAGGCAGAAAAGAAGAAGAGGTTTTTAATATGTATATATATTTTTTTAAAGATTTAATTTTCAATATTTGAAAGGCATCGCTGCAACATGCTGATATCCATTTCATAAATCAGGACTGTTTTTTGGGTCACACAAGGACAATACACATTAATACGGATTGTTAAAAATGAATAATGCACATTGGAAAGGCACTTCATTTCCTGAGGCAATCTAATAAGCAACACACATGACTTTAAAGTGTTTTTAAACTGGTAGGAGATAATAAGCTCCTTTTATTTATTTACTTCTCGATAAAATTTTACTTAGCAACTTCCACCCATCCAATTAGCTTGCTATCCTGACATACAATGAGTCCACACATGCACATATGCGGATACACACACCATAATGAAGGGTCATGCACAAAGCAGTGTATGACCGTGGATAATGTAAACATCTTATTAATTAGCTTCGCCTTTGAAGTCTTATCTGGGTCGAAAGCTTTCGCCATTAGGAGCCTTTCCTCTCCCAGACTCCAAATCCCACAAATCCTTGGTGGCGTGGAGACACTGGTCTCCCTCAAACGTCCAGCAGAACCAATGCTATTCTGATTATTCAGCAGGCTATTCACTAATCTGGTTATGGAGCGACAGATATGGGCTAATTCTCTCAGATCGTTTTGGAAAGAAATGGCAAAAATGTCATTGAGATTTGATAAAATTCATTATAGGCCAGTGATCAAAAAGACCAGAAAATGTGTTCAAATATTACTATTATAGGCAAGACAATGACATTACCATATGACTAATAAGACAGTTTTCCTTAATTGCATGAAACAGTGTTTAAGCAGGGCATCCAAGTTGCACCAAGCTTTCTTTGACTTTTAAAGGCTTTAATGTCAATACAGAAAATTAGTTGCAATTTTAAATACTATTGAAAATTTAGGACAATATACTTGACAATATAATTTTGTTAATTGTATTTAAGACACATTTTGCTTTACTGAACCATATTATAGACTTTTTAAAAACTTTC